>NW_026782228.1:0-293449 GCF_031769215.1 Ylistrum balloti | reverse complement strand
CAGTTTAATCAAAGAATAAAAACCGCAACATACTCAAGCTTATATCATTAAGTAGAAACTTTACTGTCTACTAGTTTCGACCTTATCGCAAGGTCTTCATCAGGACAATATTTTCAGTAAACATACCCCCTGAAGTACTCTTCGGGAGGATAACTTAGAATTATGACGTGTGTACAAAGATAGAAATAGAACGGGTAGATAACTGCCTTGAATATAATTGCTTTTAACCAGTCTTTGTTGCTAAATAAATTGTAATGTAATAACAGTGTTCATTTCTCCTAGTACTCTTTCTCGTCTAAACAGATAGTGTGGGTTGAACTGGATAAATAGGCTAGGTCTCGGTGGTTCCGACTCCCCTGCTTTCCTTCTGCTTCTGACTCCGAATCAGATGAATCACTCAGAAAAAGATCTTGTTTAAGTAAATCAACTGCCTCCTCAAGAACCGGTCTGAACCTACTGGCTGGTCCAGAGGAGGTTACGCCCGTGGCTGGTTTTACTTTAAATTTGGCTAGTTCCAACTGTTTCTTGGTCAAACTTTCTGCCGGTCTGTTCCATTTGGCTGGTGGTTTTGCCTGTTCTCTGGTGACATCTTTCATAATTTCTGGCTCTACTTTGTAGAATGGGTGCATATTACGTAAATGTTTCTCATAGTTGTCCATTCTGCCAAACGTTGTTTTGCATATTTTGCATCGATAAAACGTAGATCTATTTCCGTGTATGTTATTGACATGACGGCGTAAGTTACCCATTGTGGTGTAGCATTTTCCACAGAGTATGCACGGGATAGATGGTCTCCATGATTTCTGTGACTTTTTCTTGCTGTCTCCCATTTGGTTATGTTAGGATATTCAAGCCCCACGGTCGTTGTGTTTGTAGTGTATAAATCCAACTTTCTTCGGTTCTCAACTGTGTGTTAACGTCACTGATACCCGGTAACTGTGACGTCATCAGCATTGTGTCCGGGAGAGCTGAAATGTGCCGCGACAGGCTTGCTCTCATCACGGCGGTAGATGTCATATAGATGGTTTCTAATTCTGATGTTGATAGTGTTAGATGTTTGCCCTACATATTGAATGTTACATTTCTTGCATGTAATAAGATATATGGCGTTGATACTTTGACAGTCTATGTATTTAGTGATCTTGTGACTTCTATTGTTTGAGCTACTCTTCACGTGTTCCGTGTTACACATATATACGCAGATTCTACAGTTTTTCCCGCACGGCTTGTTCCCGGCGGGTTTTAGTTCTCTGGCTATATCACTATGAACTAAGTAATTCCTGATGGATTTCGGTTTAGTGTGTGCTACCAGTATTCTCGCTTGATCGAGAATTTTCTGGGTATCGGGGTTGTAGCGTAGTATATGTTCGTAATTCTTTATTATCTTTCCTATTGGTGGATTTTGAGGGTTGTACGTCAGTACGAATGCTATGGCCGGCTGGGTTTCGGTGTTTTGTTGCTTTTTAAAGAGACTATCCCTATTAACCTGGCTCACCCTGGCTATGGCGTTGTCAATAAGTTGTTCCGGATAGTCTCTCCTGACAAATCTATCTTTCAGCTTTATGCATTCATTCTTGAAATCTATATCATTGTCGCATATTTTCCGTACGCGCAAGGCCTGTGCATACGGTATATTGTCTCTTTGGTGTTTCGGGTGGCAACTTTTGTAGTGAAGATATTGGAAGGCATTGGTCGGTTTATTGTGTATCTTGCTGCTTAATGTCCCATCTTCTGTGGAGTAGATGGTTGTGTCTAGGAAGTCCACTGATGTGTCGCTAATTTCCGACGTGAACTTTATAGTTGGGTGATATGCGTTTAGGGCCTCTAAGAAGGAGGTCAGTTCCTCTCGGGTGTGGGGCCATATGAAAAATATGTCATCAATATATCGCCACCAGACGATTGGTGCTCTCATTAGTGTTGATAGGAATCTTTGTTCCAGATGGTCCATAAATATAATGGCATAGTTGGGAGCCATTTTTGTTCCCATTGCTGTGCCTTGGATTTGTAGGAAAAATTCCCGGTCAAATCTGAAGCAATTGTTTGTTAATATGATTGCTATCATTCGCAAAATGATCCAAGTACTGGGTGTGGGGTTGGTTCTGTTATCCAAAGCGATCTTCGCTGCCCGTATTCCATCCTGATGGGGAATGGATGTATACAGTGATGACACATCAGCTGTACACAGTAGGCTTCCTGGTGGGATGGGACCTAGTTCTTTGATTTTCCTCAAAAAATCTGTTGTGTCTTTTATATATGAGGTGGTCTGTGTAGCCAGTTGTTTTAAATGATGGTCTACAAAGGCTGATAATTTTTCTGTACAACTTCCTTCTTGTGATATAATCGGTCTTCCCGGGTTACCTGGTTTATGTATTTTTGGTAAGAGATAGAAGATAGGAGTCCTCGGATTTTTCGGGGTGAGATATTGGGTGATTTCTGGGTCTAATAGGTTGCGTTCCCTGACAAATTTGAGGAACTGGTTCACTTTCTTCACTATTTCGGGATTCTGATCTTTCTTTAATCTCCTATAGTTAGCCGGGTTGTATAATTGTCTATGGGCTTCATTTATATAATCTGTTTTGTCCATCACGACAACTGCACCCCCTTTGTCAGCGGGTTTAATGATTATTTCAACATTGTTCATAAGACTTTCTAGTGCTAATCTTTCTTGTTTGGTTAAATTATTCTTAACTTTTCTTGGTGCGACCTCAGTTTTAATCGTTTCTGTTATAATGTTTAGGAAGGTATCTAGATGGCTGTCTATGCCGGACGGTGGTGTCCATCCGGACGCCTTACGGAATGGTTGTGGTTCAGATGCTGGTTGATTTCTAAAAAAGTGTTTTAGGCGTACCCTTCTGTTGAAGATAAAGGTATCAGTTAATAATGATACTGTTTTTGGTGTATTCGGTGTTGGACAAAAATTTAAACCTTTAGATAATAGTGATTTCTCGGATGTGGTTAAAGTGTACTTTGATAGGTTTACTACTGACTTGTTGTCTGTGTAGCTGCCTTTGTTTCCTGAATTGTTTGCGCGGGATGAACTTCCGTAACTTCCATAAACAGTTTACATTTTCGACTTCTTCGCAATAACGTCAAGAGTTCTGATATTGGGAAAGCAGCATGCTGGGACGAAGGGCTACAAAGTTTGTTAAGATAATGATCCACTTTTAAGGTCAGAGGGGCCAAATGTTAGAGGTTTTGTATTCATTTACAGTTGGGATTACAAAACAGTTTGGAATTTTGTTGTCAAGGATGTTCAATGTTTTGAAAACTTCAGTGCAGGGCCTAGGAGTTGGATTTGTTCAAATTTCTGCAGTGTTCTTTAAATCCACACTTGCCACAAACATTAAATTATGATTTAATCTGTATGCTTGATATTGGATAAGGCAGTTTTGTTAAGTTTGTGCTCGTCATTTGTTAAAAAAATTAAAAATTCAACTCAGGGGACCATAAAGGCCTATGGGCCTCTTGTTATGAAAATGCCCAAAATGTATTGTGTGCAATTTTTGCCTATTTAATTTTTTTAAAATTTCATCATCTCAGAAATTGGAACGGCCTCTTTTGAAGAATGGATATAGCTTGCATAATTACATACATTGTACCAGTGTAGATTCAAACATCAACTTGAGGTCTAACTGCTAAGTCATACTAGATTTACATTCTGACTAGAATTTCTTTACTATAGAAATATACATGACTACAAAGAGTACAGGTGCATGTTGGTACATCAGCCCTGTAGATGTAGTATTCATTTGTTTACAATAAAGAGAAGAAAACATGCAAATTTTGCTATTAAGGTTTTTTTGTGATTTTGAAAGGGTTGATTTTTATGCAAAAGTAAGTAACAAAATATCCCTGATATATGTTATATATCTCTATATTTATGAAACCAATGGCATCTTTACTCAGTTATATAAGTGATGGTAACAATTACCAATCCTCAAACATAAAGAACTAACAGCATGTAGAGAAACATACAAAAAAACCCAGTCTGATTGGAATAAAAGACAATTGATCATTTCAAAACAGTGAAAATAATACATGTAATGATTTTAAAAAAACATCGGGCAAAAATGAATTCGTGTCATGAATAGAGTTGAACTTGCCCATTAAGAACAGTGTATTTCTGCACAGTTTTTCGAATAATTTCTCACTTGTGTTAACGACTTTCTGCCCAAAGTGACCTAAATTTGCTGTTACTGTAGATGGTTCAGTTCTGGTAAGCTGTATGTGTTACTAAGCCTTTATGTACTAAGGAAGGCAATGAATATCGCTGCATATTTTTTTTTTTGTATTTTCAGGCCAGAGGACTACACCATTGATCATTTTACGGAGAAAAAGAATCAAAACTAAATGAGTGTAGAGGAAAGTGAAAACTGTAGTGTGCGACGTTGGACAAATAAAACTGTGATTTCATGTATAAGGAGTGTGCTAGGTTTTGTGGAATAAAAGTATGTAAACTTGATCTCCTTGTTTTGTGTTGTGTAAGTGGAGAAAATTTAATGTTAATCATTATTTTGTACAACAGTCTCCAGTAATGTTAATCATTATTTTGTACAACAGTCTTCAGTAATGTTAATCATTATTTTGTACAACAGTCTTCAGTAATGTTAATCATTATTTTGTACAACAGTCTTCAGTAATGTTAATCATTATTTTGTACAACAGTCTTCAGTAATGTTAATCATTATTTTGATATCACATTTGACATGCCTGTCAAAATTTTGATGTGACATATTATGGTAAGGCGTCTGTCTGTACATCAATCCATCATAAATGTTTGTTTTGTGCGGAGACTTCCTTTCTCAATTTTCAACCAATCATTTTCAAACTTTTTTATGATCAGCAGGTAATTGTGTTTTCTTGGATGACAGTTTTATTCAGGATTTTTTAAAGAGTCTGGAATGGAGCCTGACAAAGTTTTTGAAAAGATATTACCTTGACCTCTGTTCAAGATTACAAATATTAAATTTGTCAAAACTTTTAAATAACATGTGATGATGAACCCATAAAGTCTAAAATCAAAATCATGTATTGTCTGGAAGGTTCCTGGGATATAACCTGACAAAATTAGTGAAAAAAAGACCTAAACCAAATCATACAGCCATAGAGGTGAAATTTGTTAAAACCTTCAAACAACTTCTCAATAACCAAAAGCCATAGAATCATGATATTTGGCTGGAAGGTTACTGGGACGAAGTCCATCAAAGTTTGTTAAGAAGTTTTTACTTTTGACTTAAATTACTGAAAATGGTCACATGTCAGATTTTTTAGGATCTTCAAACAGCTGTATCTGATTAGACAAAAGTCATAGAATTGTGATATTAGGCTGATAAAGCCTTCAAAGTTTGCGAAAAGAAATAAACTTGACCCATATTATAAGTCACAGGGGTCAAATTTATTAATGCCTTAAAATGACTTCCTATCATTGACGTGAAATATTACTTTATTTGTGAAAGGCATTGAATACAAGCTAACAATGCAGACCTGTTGGATTTCCTAGTGCTTTCTTCAATTTCCTGACTATGCGTTAGAATATCATAGTCAAAATTTCTGTGAAATGTCATGCTTTTTAGACTGTTGATATTTTATTCCAGATTACTTCAAACCAAATAATTAATTGGGCTTTATCGTGAAATGTTTTGTATATGGGAGGAATGGCGACTCCTTAGATTAGATGATGCATCAATACTATTTCACTTAGCTAAATACAATGATCCTTTGAAAACTAGAATTTGTATACAAGATAGTCGATTGTACATCAGGCATCATGATTTAAAGGTATCATGGAATGTACCGTGGTAATTGGGATTCATCTATTAAGAATCCTGGATGAAAGAAGAATGAAAGATCTTGATGGGTTTCACTGAAACTCCATATTCCAAAGTAATCAATGTTTTCTAAAAAAAAAAAAAAAACCAGCATGTTTTGATTGACATTCAATATGAATAATGTATACAATATAAATATATATAACATTTTTAGGTGACCTGAGCCAAAGGCTCATGGTAACCTATTGCCATCATGATTTGTCTGTCGTTGTGCGTCGTGAGTCGTTAACTTTTCACATATTCGACTTCTCAAGAATCATTGGATGGATTTTGACCAAACTTGGCACAAAGCATCCCCACGGGAAGCCGCTTCAAGTTTGCGAAGAAAAGGGCATGACCCCAATAGGGGCCCCAGGAGGGGGAAAAAGGGGGTAAAATTAGGTAAATCTTAAAAATCTTCTTCTCATGAACCAACAGTCAGATTAAGTTCATATTTTATATTTAGGGTCCTTATGGCAAGGTCTACAAAGTTTGCGAATGAAAAAAAAATTTGGTTAAAAACGGCCCCACTAGGGGGCGCTTAAAAGGGTAAAAAATTCAACTTTAGCCGATTTCAACCAAATTTGGTAGACAGCATCTCTTAGTGAAGGACATATGAAATTATGTTGAAAAAAGTGATTATGTCCCCTTTTTGGGTCCATAAGGGGTGTAAAAGGGGCCATATGTAAAATGACTTAAATGACTTCTTCTCAAGAACCATTGGATGGATTTTGACCAAACTTGGCACAAAGCATCCCCACGGGAAGCCGCTTCAAGTTTGCGAAGAAAAAGGGCGTGGCCCCAATAGGGGAAGCTTGATACGAATGTTCTACACAAGGTCCTGGCAAGTGTTTTAATTTTTTGGGGCGATTCAAAATCCAAGATGGCCAACCTGGCCTCTGTTTGGCTAAGACATTATAGACTTCCTCTCAAGAACCATTGGGTGGGTCATGTTCAAACTTGCTACAGATGTTTTACACGTGGTACTGCACAAGTGTTGTTACATTTTTGCAACATTTTAAAATCCCCAGATTATTGACATATATTCCTCAGGTGACCGTTAAGGCCCCTTGGGCCTCTTGTTGTTGATCATATCATCATCAAAGGGTAGCTATTCAAATCGCCCTACAACCTTGGTGGGTCAACCATCTGTTAACAGTTTTTATGATCACTATTTCTTAAAAAGCATGGATGGATCTCATTTAAATTTCATATGTAGGATTCCCTTGGTCTCTTGTTTAATTTAATTTTGGGACTGATTAGAAAAACAAATGGCCATCTTGGATTTTGACTTTGCAAGTTTGTTACCACTACTTCCTGAAAAGTGCTCAATTGATCTCTCCAAAACTTCCATGTGTATGTTTCCTTTGATCCCTAGCTGTGCCTCTTTGATTTCGGTACTGATCAGAAAAAGAAACTGGCCAAGAGGCGGCCATCTTGAATTTTGACTTTGAAATTTTGTTATCACTTTTTCCTTGCATAGAACTTTCTCAAATTTCATGTATAGGTTCCTCTTGGCCCCTAGTTGTGCCTGTTAGATTTTTGGACTGATCAGAAAAAACAAAATGGCTGACAGGCAGCCAACTTGCATTTCGCTTAGAAAATTTTGTTATCCCTATTTCTTAAGGAATACTGGATGGATCCCTCTCAAATTTCATATGTAGTTTTCTCTTTGTCCCAAGTTGTTGTGCTCTTTAATTTTAGAACAGATAAGAAAAAACAAAATGGCAAACAGGCGGCCATCTTGGATTTTGCCAAGTAAAGTTTGTTATTCCTATTTCTGGAGCACTGCAGTATAGATCTTTCTCAAATTTCACGTGTATGTCTCTTTTGATCCCTAGTTGTGTCTATTCGATTTCATTACTGATTAGACAAACAAAATGACCAACAGGCAGCCATCTTGGATTTTGACTTTGAATGTTTGTTATCGCTATTTCTGGAGAAACACTGTATAGATCTTTCTCAAATTTCATGTGGTTTTCCTTTTGTCCCTAGTTGTGTTTATTTAAGTTTTGGACTGATCAGAAAGACAAAATGGCTCGCAGGCAACCATCTTGGATTTGGGAGGTAAATATCATTATCGCTATTTCTGCAAAGGAATGTTCAAATTTCTTATCATTGAGAGCAAAAACAGAGAAGAGAAAATGAGGTAAAAGATTCAACTATCAAAGGGCAAATAAAGATCAAACAATAGTAGGCACCAAGATTCCTCTGGGATCTCTTGTTCAATTTGAGGCCTGATTTACACTTGAAATATGTGTTGTATACTCCAATATTTCTAATAAGTCTCGAAATGAAATCACTACAATGTGATCCATGGGAAATATATATCAAAACCTTCAAATATCTTATACAAGAGCAAGAGTTCAATTTAGACGTAATGATAACATGCGTGATATTCTTGCGGGGAGAGATTTGAGTATATTCAAATGAGTAACATGGACAAATTTTCAATGTGACAGAACATATCAGTAGGACAAAATCTTTCAAATTTATTTCCGCTTACCTCAATTTTATAACTGCCATATACGTAGACTTCGATTATTGTCATTTTAGTATGTTGGTATAACTGTTTTTGTCAGAATAAAATATCTTGGTCATCTCTGAATGATGACCGGTAAAACATGGTATCGCAAACGATACAAATTTCCGTATTGAGTGATGCATGAAAAAAAGAGCTATTAATTAAGCCAATAGAGTGAACGTAGTAATGGCCGTTGTGGCCTTGACCCTATAACCCCGATAGTAAACTTGTTATAAAATCACGGTCATATATATGAGTATCAAGTTTGATGATAATCCCTAGAGGCGTGAAGTTGCCAGAGTGCTGATAACAGTAACTGACCTTGACCGTACAACCCTGATATTCGAACTCGTGCGTGAAACTTTGGTCTATTATAAAATTGTCAAGTTTGATCAAAATGCCCCAGTAAATAAAGTCAGTGGGGCGTTAACACGGATTTTCTTGAAATAGTAACGACGAACTTGACCTTGACTCTAAAACACTCTGGTCATACCCAGATATCTGATATATCGTGGTATATAAGTAGATGATGCTTGGTCGAAATTCCCTTAGGAATAAAGCCGATAGGATTTTCAACAAAAAACAAAAAAGAAAAGAAAAGAAAAAGAAATGGTTATAGTGACCTTGACCCTACAACCATTCATCTCAAACTTTCCTGAAATATTATGTGGTCCTTTATAAGTGCGACACGTAAAGGTGGACAACGTTTAAATACATATAAATAAATTAGATATGTTTCTACTAGAACAATAATAATTATTTGTGAAATAAAGAAATCATGTGTCGAGGAGGAGCGAAGTTAATCTTTGGATCGAAGGGCAAAAGTAGAAGGCAAAACATTTGTAATAATTAGTATATAATAAGAGTATATTGTCATAAAAGCGATTATTTCTAAATGAAAAATCTACATACAAACTGAAGACACGTGTGACTCATAAGTTATTATTACAATGTATATTGATGAATAGTATTGTGAAATTGATGTGGCAAACAATGCTGTATGGATGTATTCTGTGAGTTGTTTTTTTTTTACGAGAAAAGAAGTTCATTTTCTGTGTACTGCCATTTCCTTTCGTAAAATTTATTTGATGTCCGTCCGTCGGTCCGTCCGTCCGTCCTTCGGAGTCACTTTTTTACTGTAATCGTCAAGGTCATATTGTTTAAGTCACACATGTCAACAATTTATAATACTGTCATCATTTAAGTGGTTTGTTCATTTCTCTTACTCAGAGCCTTTTTCCCGGAGTCCGGAAGGAAAGCTTATGGACTGGTGGTCTTATTTCCGATAATATTTTTAAACAAATCATATTTCGTGCTAAACCCATTGATTGAAACAACAGCCATTCATTCTACAGCACTTGATGTTACTACAGTCTGTATAAAGGAAGTGTAATTCATAAGTTTTACCAGTATAGTTTTTACGCAAAGAGAACAAAAAACAGAAAGTAAGAAAAAGCACATTTATTTTGTTATACAAATTTGTTCTCAAGCAAAAGTTGTTAAATCACTTCCACTTTAATATCATTTACTGTTAAAATTCACAAACGCATTAACAATACATCTAATATCCTAAAATCTACTTGCTACAAAATCAAATAGTTTTAAATATTATTTACATAATTTTGGGTGACTGGTTAGTATTTCTGTACTAAACATTATTAAACATGTATAAGCGTTTTGGATTCTAGCTGGTTCTGGTCATGAAAGGGATCATGTGACTTACACATCACGCTGAAAGACTATAATATATGAGTGACAGTAACTGTTAATTGCTATGAACATAAAAAATTTAATACTTTTTTTAAATAGTATATATACAACTTTCATATCATTAATTATTTACGAACATTTAAGCGATAAGTAAATATGACGTCAAAATCACACGAAGACGTTTCACAGATAAATTACGTTAGAAATAAACACTGACCTTATATGGTTTATATTATTTGTTAAATGGAAATCGTCAGTCAGTTTTAATTATCCATCAACTCATGGACATTTGAATTTTATAAACTTGTCATTGTTGGTTCCATTTCCATTCTCTACTTTACCTTTAATGCATTGTTTTCTGCAACATCTATTGTTTATTGCATAATGTTTAGTATCAAGTAATACCTGACCAAATCATTCAAAGAGATACATGTTACTCATATCAAGACCAAGTCGTTCATCAAAATTAAGAATCATTTTGAAAATGTAACTCAAGAACAATGGAATATACTCCGAAATTAAAATCAAACAAGAAAAACAAACGACGATGCCTACTGCTTGCTAAAATAACGGAATCATTCCATTGTCATCATTATAAATTAGAAACTTTTGTGTTACATTCGCAACAATATGGTAGTTGGAATATACTGGAGAGAGCAACGAAATTTATCTCACAATAGGTAACATATTATTTAAATAATATATAGCTATCATGTGATAAATTGCGTTGCACTGCATTTATTTTCTCAATCACCACGTACCATGAATCAATTCTGATATACCAATTGCTATTCACCAATTTTGTTCTCAATTGTCCCTAACACACGCACACACACAAAATAACATTACAACAAATCACACAATACACACACAACTGATGAAGATGTACAGACATGGATGCTGAACCTGTCTCGGGATGGACATTGTCTAAGTAAAGATGAAGAGCTTATAGAGCGTGGATGGAAACATGGTAGTCATAGAAGTATACATTTAGATGATACTCTTTGTCTAAAGGCACATTTCGAGAACTATTTTGTTCTCATCTTTTCAATGATTCACAAAGTGTCGAAGTATGACATTCCGACAAGTCACAACCTTTTGAGAAATGTCAATCCCTCCATAAAAATGCAGTCTTCCTATATGAATGCCTTTATCATATTTTACCAACTGTACCAACTATAAGAAAGTCTTGATCCGCCATTGTTTGACTGTCTCGGAGTTCCTTTCGCAACGTTACTAACTTCACAGAAAGAACATAGAGAGATCGCCAGGGCTCGATACCCTTAGGAACCTCAACAACACCCCAACCAGGAAAGCCTGTCGTGAGGAGTGAGCGTAACATCACCACCAAAGTGAGGGTTAGTAGCGGAGATAGAATGGAGGGTAAGTAAAACGTGGGTTGCACATGCATAGTGACGGAAAAACAATCATATTTAGGATACAGAAAGCAAGCATTTAGTTTCCAGCTACAAAATATTTCCTTAAATTTAACATGCAATATCGAACTAGAATGTAGAAATTCGTTTGCATGCTTAAGGAGTAGCAGGTATGTCCAGAGTATTAGAAAGCGCACCATGCCCAAGAAATAGGGAAAGAGCGCTATTGTCAATATCAGACGATTTTCCCTGAGTGTATAATTATATATCGCGCATTTTTACGAAAATTTGATCGTTGAGTAAAACTAAAGAGTGAAATTCGAGAGTCAGACATGCAATTGCAGGCATTTTTTTTTATTGCAGCTATTTCTATCTATCTTTACGTTCATATACATTTCCACGTAACCTGTGACGGTTCATGTCATGTGATCGTATTTGTGAGGTATATGTGTTTATGTGGTAGAACTTGAATGACAGATCCATTTTTAAGATTCATTTTCAAAGTATCCTACCAATCAATCGTAGAAATACCATACTGGCCTTTAAAGACGTTTTCACAGAAAACGTACAAGCTCACTTGAGCAATTAAACATCAATTCGCTGCAATATCTCTAGCAAAAATAGCATCATACAAAAAAGATAACCGAAACAGGAACAAATTAAATGCTATCACAACAAAATTGTTGAAATTTTCAAAAATTAGTTTCTTAACACAGATGGAGAATTGATATGGGTTATGAGTTTAGAGCCTGTTTAAACCATACCAGTTATTTTAAATAAAATGTCAGTTTAGAAAGTTATTTTCTAGGTTGACGTAAATTTTGTTACTTTATTGTTATTAGTTAACTGTATCTTAATAAAAGCATGTTACATCGAAACAAATTATTTCAGGCTTTCATGGCCGCCGGCATGGCGGAGCTAAGGTGTCCATTAGGGTTTTTGCGTCCATTTGCATTGAACTTTTGCGAAGCAAGGTAAATCGACGCTACTAAATCTACTTGGCATATAGAGCGTGGTATAGCGCATTCACATTCCTGGAGGATTTCTACATTCTCATATAAATGGAAAGCACACTAACAGTATGAAATCCAGACAAAAAAACAGTGCTACACAAGGCAAAACAATAACAGCAACTTCACGAAGGCAAAATAAAACCGCTATGAGCCAAAATAAAGAAAACTGTAACGGAAGTCAGGAAACGGAACTGCTTGGAGGCGAAATAAACTGATAAAGTAGTACAAGAACATCCGTCATACAGCAAATCTGATGTTCTGTTTAAAATGACACACAACGAAATGCGGAGCATGATTACACGTACATACTTGCATACATCAATGATTAATGAATATGAGGGATTTGCTAGAAAGCAGGGAAATTCCAAAGAAAAGGGGAAATGCTGAATAATGATACATATATTTTGTAGCAAAACAAAATAATAACTTCTATCAGCTATAATGAAATAATAAAAGATAAATATTATGCTTTGTTCTGGGACTATTTAAAAAGAAAGGCGTTGGCGTGAGGTATTAAGAAGAGTTGGGATGACAGGATGAAAGCGATACGGATGGTCAAGGTATTTTGATGGTAATGAAAGCTACAGGTGATATCACAAATTATCGTCACTGATTGAGATTTTCTTAAGGTCCCTTGATACCATTAGCCTGACCGAGTGTCATGTACTCCGGGCCCTGCTGTGATCCTGTGCCAGCAGCAAAGTTACAGAACTCGCAGTAGCCTGGGGGTCCTGGAGGTCCAGCGACACCTCGGCGCCCGTGCATACCAGAAACACCCGGAGGTCCTCGGTCTCCAGGTCTACCCTGAATACCCTCTCCTGTTGGACCGGGTGGACCTGAAAGGAGACAGAATAAGCTTGATGAGAACAAGGGAAAATAGAACACTTTAATCCAAATGATTACACCTAAGATATCCTTAAAATTTTCTGATGGTATTTCTGAATAAAAAATGGTAACCAGTTAAAAAAATTCTGATGAACAACGTCATAAAGAAAAGAAATGTTGTCAATGATAAGTATAAAATTATGATTCCTCTTCATTTACTAACCTGGAGGCCCAGCTTCTCCTTGACGACCTCTCTGTCCTTTCCCTGTGTTACCCCTATCTCCCTTCGGTCCTTTCTCACCAGCGGGCCCCACTGGACCCTGGGCTCCCGGAAGTCCGGACACACCAATCATTCCTCTCTCTCCAGGCATTCCTTGTGGTCCACGCTCACCTGAAAATAACGCATGACAATCAGTATTTAATCTAACATTAAAAGTTTGCACGGATTGTTTTGATTTCCGTCCCAGTAACAGTAAATGTCATACCAATATGTAGGTCATATATCCATGCTAAAACTATGTTTATAGAATCGACTCCTGGAGTAGCCGCGTTAACTTCTGATGTTCAGTTTGGAACATATGGATGTAATTCATGGAAGAACGATCTTTTTAAACTTTCCAAAAAATTTAAAACAATGATGAAACAAGATGTCAGCTAATAATTATTACATCTGGCGACCCCGATGGAAGCGAAATTCCCTTTGTGTCCGAGAAAAAACCAAGAGCTTTGGTGAAAAGCCAAAAAAATAAGATGGTGTGATTGCATGAGTAATATAAATTTATCTTGATCTTGTGTCCATTAATAATCTTGTGATCATACGTAATCCCTACCTTGGATTCCAACCCTGCCCGGAGGTCCTTGTCTACCAGGCTTGCCAACACCAGGTAAACCTGGAGGTCCTCGCAAATCTGCTGTTATCTCCTCCATATTCTCTGCAATCATACAGAATATTTTATTGACAAAAATCAGAAATAAAGGTACATGAAAACAAATGACGATATCACAAAGCATATGTAAAAGCGTTTCAAATGCGTTTACATCGTATAAATCATTAAATAATGTTTTAAAATTGACAGTTTTTCAATAGAAGGGATGTCTTATACGGCGAAAATGACACATTTTATCAAATACTTGTTTGGTTTTGGTTTCGGATTGTTGAACGTCCTATTGGCAACTATGGCCATCTAAAGACTGATGTTTGACATAAGATAATAACCCTCTGATTTTATTTATTTAAATATCTATATATTTTTCATTTGTTTCTCTTAAATCTATTTCATTTTTAAAGTTGTGTATTTTTACTGGATTAATGCTTGACTCAATTCATAATAATTCTTAATAGATAAAATCAGGATTCGGTTAAACTGATGTTTCCGTTGACACATCAAAATACAGAATGTCTTCAGAAGATAAACAAAACTTAGCAGTTCTCCTTGTAGGGTTACGTACCACGAAGAATCTGGAAGCAAATTTCTTTCACCTCGGTATCGCTAACACTTCGTCCCTGAAACAGAACATTATATAAGTTGTCAACTTTTGTACGATAACTTCATTTTCCATTCTTCATTATAGGAATATGAATTTTGAAATTAGCAAACATTACATAACGCCATATCACAATACGACACGAAGAATGTACGCATTGCACTATCAAAAGATATGTGAAAAAATAAAATATAGATCAATTGTTTATCTCACATGGCGAATTAAAATCGAAGTATATTAGTCAGGTAGATGGCTTAATTTCTGATCACGTGCGACAAAATTTATAATCAGAAATGATTAATTTCACCAAATGAACATCAAAATGAAATACTAGAAAAAGAAAACCTCCTTAGACTTATTTCTTTTACGAATAGTGTTTTCTTATCTCATGTCATAACTTCAAACAACAATTCAATTCATCGTTCAGTTTGGTTCTTTTTCCAATCTTATGAAACCTGTGTACCAATACAATTTTATATGATAATACTCGTTATCTGAGTTCAATATGCCTTAGCATGATGACGTCATAAAGTGTTTTTGTACATCTACTTACAGGTAATCCTGGAATTCCTGGCATACCAGGCTGGCCCCTGAGTCCTCGGGTGCCGGGCTGGCCGGGGGGTCCAGATAACCCGGGCACACCGGGTGCTCCTGTGGCTCCCGCTGGTCCCCGCTCACCTGGCGCCCCTCGTTCTCCTGGCTGTGGACAGTACAAGAGGTTGTTAGTTAATAAAATCAAAATTCACGTCTAATTTTCATAACCATACATGAATACTTTCTTCATGTGAATATTTTTTTTAGCTTAATACGGTCAAACTGAACTTTTACTATCTTTAAAAAAATATATATATATATATAATACATCATTAATTCGAAAGGTTCAAACGTAAATGATTAATGCTCCAAATTAGACTACAATGACAGCATTCTTATTTACATCAACACATGTAGACATTATACAATTATATTGTCTAATATCTAGCTTCGCTTGTTAATTTGTTATAGAAACGCTTTTGACAATATATTAACGATTGTCTCTTGTTTCTGTTTAAAATATCTTAAAAATGTTTAAAGATATCAATTATTATTACGAATATACTCTATAGACTAAACGAATTTCATCATTAATACTAAATGAAATTCTACAATAATAAAACGTTAAAACCTATAAAACAACACATTTCAACATACTGTAAACCTTAAAATATTTTCGCGCTATTAACATTTTTCCGTTGTTCGCGGGAACATTCAATCCTCGAAAAATTCATACATGTGGCAAGGAATATTTTAGAGATGGAAATGACATTTTGCGGAATTAATATCAGATAAAACGCAAAAATGTAAGGCTGATGTGGTAAAGCCGCGATTTTGTAACATAAGGTTTACAGTATCGACAATAGATTGATATATACTAGGTGTCTCTGACGAACATTTCACAAACAGTTCGATGATATTTCTATGGAAACCAGCACCTTAGGTAGTATCAGTTATTGAGATCATGTGCGTGAAGATTTATTGATTTTAAAGAGATCTGATGAATAGTAGTCAAGTTTTTATAACATATGTATAATGAAAAAATACTGTTATACGAATTTCACTAATATACATACATTAATGATATGACGCGCAACTGGAACACAGAGCAAACCACGGACAGGTACATACTAACCATGATGATGACGTCATCAGACAAAACAAATCATTACTTCTCATCTAATTTTCCTAATATCCATTGAATGAATAAATTTAACAAAAAAATTTGCAGAAATAATAGTCATATAGAATGAAGGAAGCAGGATATACATTTTTAGGAAACTATATTTTGAAATAATTATGAAACGTTACGTGCTAAATAATTTATATTCAAATTAACGTTTTCGCGATACTAGCTCGATATATGATATAATTCCTTTTTATTACTCTTTCTCAGTTGCAAATAAAAGCAAAAATGTGTTAAAAGAATCAGGTGGTTTTTCATTACTGGTAAAAATGAAAGTTAAATGACCTGTTTTAATACATGTGATCCAATGCAACCAAAAGCAACTCAGATAAAATGTAATTTAACAGCCGAAAGCAAATTGAGTATATTTTGAGGCAAATGAAACGCAAAGCGATGAAAGAAATTGAAATGAAATATACAAATTTAATTATTCTGCGAAAAGAAAGCAATCCAATAAATGGTATATGGGATTAATTTGACCGAGCTGAAGAAAAAAGTAATAGCAATGTCGTTATATAGTTATGTTTTATATAATGAATATTAATAAGTCAGCGTTATACGTATGGTATTCATGACTGAAACACTATTATAATGGATAAAACTTGAAGCATTCTCCGTCGCCGTGCTCTTTTTATTTAGGCCATTGCAAGAAGTCCGTTCTAATGTACGTTGAATATATTTTATTTATTATTTGAATGAAAAGTGAAAAATGATTTTTCTGGGCGTTGTAACTTTGGTACGATTATACCTGAAGTAGATAAATTAGACGTACAAATGTACAAACACACGCGATTACTATATATATGAGGAAAAACAAAGATACTTACAAGTCCTGTTGAACCGACGGGTCCTGATGGTCCCTTGAAACAGAACATAAAAAACAGATAACACTCACATCCTCGTCACGATTTATATTTCGAAAAACAGGATTTTCCGAATTCTTAAAAATGCCTAAATAATTCTAAAAAATTATTTTATTTAAGTTATTTCACAATGTCATGCTCATTTATTTGCAAATACGATGAAATGTTGAAGGCATACATGACGATGCATAATTTTATCATATTTTGTCTTTCAGAAAGCTATGTAATAAAAAGTTCTCAAGAATAATCAATATTCCTTTATTTTACTATTAAAGAATAGACATATTTAATTTTTGTAGTAAAGTAAAAGTGCAAAAGCATAGAAGGTGTTTATACATCATATGGAACACAGACCAATATAGATATGATAGGAGTTTTCAAAAACGATGAATGAAAGTACAAGAACAGAATAATAAACACAATTTATACAAAAAATTTTCTATATAAAAATGCATGCGTGAAAATTTACCTCTTGTCCTGTACATGCAATAAAGCATGGATATATTCTTTTTCACCAGAAATATATATCATTATGATTACAACGATCTTATAGATCAGATGTTAGTAACTGATTTCTACAAAAACAAACACCTATTGTTAATATCTACGTTTACCTAGTATTCTTTATTCGCTATAACTCGTGCAAAGAAAAATAAGAAGTGAAGATATGATTTTTTCTTTTCGTTGACAAATACGTGACAGAGACAGAACACATCCCTTTTTAATACTCTTTAAGCGAAATAGGGTTGATATCCTAGCAAAAGGGAGGGATGTCTCCATACCTGCTAGTTGGTCGATATACTTCGTAGGAAAATTAATTCCATTGGTATGCAACAAGATGTAAGTAAGCTGATCCTAGGATTTCTGTGATTGTCTGCTTATAATGTCATGTTAGATACACGGCTGCACATATACCAGTGCATGTTAAACAACAAGTTTACACGTTAATTGGTTTTCTCGAGAATGACAGGGCTCGATATCAATACTCATTTGTGCCAAAAGTTTCAATACGAACGGCAGTAAAACTGATTAAATTTTTTATTTATACTCTAAGAAATGCACCTTTTTAAGTGCTAGGATGTCATTTTCTGAGCAATTCCGTGCACAATGCTTAATATCTTGTTACCTGTTACGTGTCTCCGCCAAACTGTTTTGCCTAATTAGAACCCATCCCCTCCAAAAAAAAACCAGACAGGACGGGTAAGAAATAATGAAAAATAATGCAGACCAAATAGTAGATTGACATGCAAGGGAGACGACTCATGCTGTCTTAGATGTTGTGATACGAAGTGACGGAAGTGACGCGTTCAGTTGCCAGAGTAACCGGCGACGACGTGTGATAGGTGCTTACCGTGTGTCCTGGTGGTCCATGCTTACATAAACTTACCGGTGGTCCCATCTGTCCTTGGGTATCTGGATTGCTGAGTGAGGCGTAATATTGACTCTTGAATGTGGAGAAGGAAAAAAACAGCAATGTACTGAATAGCTGAATTATATTTAAACAAAACGAAACAAAGAAAGTGTTGGCTACTTCTATGTGCAACTATAACAAACGCAATGTAACAATGAGATATATTATATTGATGAGTAGAACGATAAACAACCGTTTGTAGATCCCAGTTTCCACCATGTGAGTTTGTATAATGTGAAACGTAGTCAGTAGAAACGGTTGTTACAATGATAAGCATCACCAATCTGAATACCATAAATATGTACCGCAATAAGGTTTGGATAAAAAAAAGTAAACATGAAGTGGAATTTGAACATACGTCAACGATATGATATAAATCGTTCGGTAATTTCTGAAAGGAAATACGTTATTAAAAAATTACACACTGAATTATCTTTTTTAAAAAGTCTTAACAGGCGCGGTTTTTAACAAAACAGTATGGTAAAAAATATGCATAAAACTGACTGATATACACAGTATCATCGAATGTAAAATTGGCGCAATTTAAAAATGACAGTAACGTGGCTATGACATAAAAATGTAATACTCACCAGATCTCCACTGAACACACCATCTTGTCCAGGAGGGCCAGGTGGTCCCTATAGATATAAATACGTCACACTTTAAGATTGTACGACCAATTGCATACATTGTTATATCACCAGGGGTGCATTTTCGAGGATTTCGTGGGTGCCCTAATTTCATGGATTTATACGTCCGTGAAATGATTAATAATTGCAAATACATATCATAATGATTAATAATCATATGATCGTTCTTGCTTTGAAAAATATATATACTCACTGGTTGTCCGGGCGCGCCCCTCAGTCCTTGGGGACCTGGATTGCCCATAGGTCCCATGGGTCCATCTTGTCCCTAAAATTGGATGGTAGCAGTTTTAGTATGCTCTATAAGATAGTAAATTGCACTGAAAATAATTTGTTTTTGCCCTGCTCACTTCTGATGATTGCGCTCACTATCAATCATAATCTAAAAGATATAATTTCTATCTTACTGGTGAAATATCATACACTTGCTTATTTCAATTTTTCCCGGGAAAAACACCTTTGGTGTTCCGCTGGTTTAATTCAAACGAAAACATTACATAAAATATCGTATTGTTCCCGTCTCGTTAATATTATTATTATATTATATATTAATATTATTAATTATTTTTTAGTGATTACTAGGATTGTCGGCGCAGGAATCGCAGTTGTAATATCATAATTGTAAAACATGGTACCATCATGCGGGTAAAATCTTAGTAATTAATTCGATGTAAAAGAGTCATTGGAATTTGACCAATTTCTACTGGAATCAGTAAACATCAGCAGGTTTCGGAGTTTTAACGCAACACAGAAAGTTAATTACATGTAAAGACAAACCCAGACCATATGCAGATGTGAAACCGACTACACAGAGATCTTTAAAATGATAGAACTATCATCTGGGAAAAATGTACTTTTTACAACTCTCTAACATGTTTCGCCAAATTATCCGACAAATTAACCAATTAAATGCTCTATCGCGATGAGTATTAACTACTGGACTGCTGCTTCCTATCTTTATACTCAGATCAGCATGACCTCCCTTGGCCTGGATTGCTTCCGGTGACTGATTGCAGATTAGAGTAGGGACGTTTATGTATATCACGATATATAAATTGAAACGCCTGCGAATATCGTTCTACATAATCGAATGATTTATTTCGTTTCAATGAGTAAGATTTAAGAATATGGTGTCACTGAATAGTCGGCCTCATTATTGCATGAACGAAATATAAATAATGATCTTCAGAAACGTTATTTCCACTCCACGAATGATTCATGTAAACATATCTTATACCATTTTTTATTCTTTTCATATAAAATGATAATTGAACAATTAAAATAATGAGAATTCAATTGTTTTTTATTTGTACATCAAATGTTCTCGATCTTCTATATATTTCAATTTTTAACCCTAGCATGGTGTAGTTCAAACCATTGTTTGGCTCTATTGATTCTATTTATATTGAAAGTAGAGGATGACACTGTCTTGAGAAAGCGAATAAAGAAATACTTAAAAGACGAGGATTCTAAAATGATGTCATGGGTAAAATTAATTAGACTATGACGAAAAAACCACTTGTTTGAAGAAAACAAACTTGTGGAATTTTTGCTCAGACCACATAAATGGATTTAACATGGTTAGTTAAGCTAACATTTAGCTAGTAGATAGTCTTAAGTGGGAGGGGCAGATTCTTAATCAGCGTGTGTAAGATCCTTTCTGTATTTGATATTGCACAGTCTGCACATTCCGTCATGCGCACTGGAGATCACCTATTTGCTAATTGACAGTACAGGACAATGCAGTGAAGCATCATCGAGTCTATCTTTATTGTTCGCTGTAGGAGTCGACACAACCTTTTTTGAATTCTAGCCAAAAACCATTTTACGGATAAGGACAAAGACACAGACAAGTTTTTTTAAGGTTGTGAAATCAAACAAGGATATTATTATCTCCGAGAAACTGACCCTTAGACCAAGCATCTGGACTGCAATCTTTGGCAATGAGCATTTGATCAAAGCAAGCGTGAAACAGTTCCAGATAACATAGCCTATACTTTCAAGCCTAACTTTGATAAAGATCTCGTCGGCTCTCGTGTAAGGTGCTGTTAGATAATGATACGCCAAGTTTTTGTCGATGTGAAGTTAAATAGCCTCTTCACATACTTTCACAATGCGTTCTTTTTCGGCATCCCTTTACCCGTGATTATGCGTTTTAAACGTATTGTTTTAGATATGAAGTGATATTTAGGTTTTTTATCATTTGTTTTCGACTTAATAAAAAAATATTCCTGATTATTGAAAAGTTTTTCAAACCATTGTGATTTACATAAAATTTAATCCCACTAGATCTCAAAATTGCAAGACCTTCATTGAAATTAGTCAAGTATCAGAAGTTGAAATCGACATGAAATCATTATTTCTTGTTTAAAATATTTCGTATCAGACTACGATACAACTTACTACCAATTATCTCTGTTATTTGCCCAGATAGAGTAAAGAATTTGAAGTATCCTTTCTTACTGCCAATCAAGCCTAGCGATTTGAAACAGTACTCTAAATATAGTGATCATAGGCGGAGCTCTGTTTCAAGTTGGATGCTATAATATCATGACGATGACGTTCTGTCTATCATTTTGTCATGTACAATTAAAAAAAACACGTTAAAATACCAGGTGTACTTCAGTAAGGCATTTATGATGTATCTCACGCTTTTAAGGTATCGAAAGGTATTTTCATAATAACTCACTGATAATTATAAAGCTTAATACAGACAAACTAAGCAACAAGGACTTCCCCTTCTTACCTTCTGCTTTTCCCTCATCTGAATCCTTTCCTGATTTGTCTTACATCAACATTTATCAATGGATACCAGTGCATGTTTAGAATTGTGTCATCACATGTTATCTTTAGTTATTGTATATTGTAATGTAGGGAGAAGCCCTAGTTTGTGGAAAGATCGTGTGACCCTTCCTTTTGATGAATCGTCAATGAAATTTGTTAGAATGATGTGTAACTTGTTATTGTCAGAATACACAATCTGGACACGTCTGACTTATCTCAATACCACACTAATACAGACAATTTGTGAAACTTATATTTACCCATGATTCCATCATTCAAAGATGATATTTAAGTTTCTGATCAAACATCTTTATCATTACACTTAATATGGTTATGATGAAAATGGTTGATCATTTATTTTGTTTTGCATATTTTCATATTGTTTCAAATACAATGAAATCATTTTAATTCCATCTTTGCTAAGAATATTACCATGCATATTAATTGTTGTACATCTTAATATCTTTAGTGCAACCTGTCTCATCCGACCTTTGTATATTACAACATTTGGTACAAAATACTTTTCGGAATCGTTAAGTTTCACTACATGTTTTCAAGAGTTATGACATAATATCACTAAAGTTCAAATACAGATTAAATATATAGATAATACACTTACAGGTCTGCCGTCCATGCCTGGAATTCCTGGTAGTCCCGTTGGTCCTGGTTCCCCTTGGTCACCCTGCATAAGTTCAGGTTCAAGTTCAATTTCACCAACATCATCAACATTATCAGCAATATCTTTATCGTCAATAGCTTCAATTTCTTCTACCAATTCAATTTCAGCCTCCTTAATAGCTGCTTCAGCTAACATGGCAGCTTGTTTAGCTGCAGCTTTTTTTGCAGCTCTCTCGGCCTTTTTTAATCTTCTAGCTTCCTCACGCTCTTTCTTTTTATGAAATCCATTTACATTGACAATGAGGAGTATGACAAATAAACACGTTAATACACAAGTAAACTTCATATTGAATAATTGTCTATACTAATGTCCCTCCTTCACTTTCAGTCTCCCGCGGCGCGGAATGTTTCTTGCTGCCGTCTTGGAGTACTGTGAAGCGAGCAGTGACTATTCTCCCTGTGATGGGTCCTGGAAAGGCCGGAGACTGAAATACCCCTCACCGTGACGAATCGCAACCTTCCCTGACCTACCCAGCGATTGCTATTTGCTGCTTCGAAACGAGGTAATGAGAAGTGTTATTCAGTGATACCAGTGATCAAGTATAGCGGTACTACCATTAGAAACTTAGATTCAGCATGAAGGCTTATTTTCAATGTCATTTGGCTGTGACGGGAACCACCCACAATATTTGAAAGGATTGGAGGGGCACATCGGTTAACTTAAGATAGGAATGTCTATTTCTATTGAAATTAAAGAATCATTTCTTTTGTGCGACATGTGTTTATGATACTATTGTATGAAATTCATACTCTGAAACTTCAACCTACTAAATAATTCCAAACTATGCTAGTAGGAAAAGACCTTTAAGTATCATGATGTGGTCATATTATGCAATTCACGTGTTAAAATTATATTTTGATAGTGATTATCATGAATATTGTTTATATGTGTCTTACAATATTCCAAAGTTATTAATGTAATCTAATTAATGAATTAATAACGTTATAAAAAAATCAAATCAATAGTATATTTGGATAGTATTCAATCCAATGTAAAGTGTACACAAGATGGAAAAGAACTCCATGTATGTCATCAGGCGTAATACTTATATCGTTAGAATATCAGCCCGGAAAGTATTATTATTATCGTATCTAAAACAGGATATAAAATTGATTTAGACATTTCATGGCAATAATTTATCCCTTGACACAGTCGATAGTGTAATGTGTTGAATTGATTTATTACGGAAGTTTAAAACTTTGCAAATATGAGGTTACATCTAAGCTCGAACAGAAGCCTGATTTCTAGACCTTATGACTAGCCATATGGCCTTCTTCAATAAATTAGCTGGTAATTGAAGTCGTTCCACCCGGTCTGAGTCATTTGTGTGGGAAACTCAACGCCAACATTAGGTACTATTTTCTCTTACTCTGTCCAAGCAGGTTATCGGTACAATGCTGTGTAAACTAGGTGTTAGAAGACACTTAAAAACCTTTCATCAGTGGCTATTTGCCAGTCTTAGAAATTCGGAAGATGTTTCTAAAAATCTAAAGAAAGAATGAAAACCCTTTGAATCGTTCCAATTATAGTGTTGGCAGGTTTTATTTCGTGACTATAGAGTCTGTGTTCATATTTTATAGAACTGAAGTTAAGCTTTAAAACAGACATCTGTATTGTTTCAATTTGAAACGCTTATGTTGCTGAAATGTATCATATTATATATATAATCCACAGCCGAGGTGTGTGTAACAGGATTTCAACAGAGCACATGTATTGTTAACAGACTAACAGAGAACAGGTGGGTTATTATCATCTTTATACTTAACTTAAGATAGTATGAGAAATAGACCATAGGTCAATTGGTCACTGGATAACGTACATTTCTTTCCTGTAATCCCATTTAATTTGAAAGTCTGTGTTTGAAGTTCACAAGGTCTTACAGTCTGTTGAAAGTCTTAATGTTTTGTGAAAGAGGATCAAATGAGAACTACAACTCCATGCAATACCACATACGAAGAATTAATTCTAAAAGCATTAGGACAGGCTTTGAATCTTTTGCACATACCAGCTAACAAAAAACCTTTCATTCAACCGACCTCATGATCTACCATGTTTGAAGACATCCGTTCGATATACTCCCTTCATATTTATGAGGTAAATTCTTCATAGCTAGTGCAAGTTAACATCTTTGAAAAAAATCATGACACGTTTTATCAATATAACGCAGAGGTTTTGTGTAATCAAGTTAATCATTATTTATATGATATACCTAGACATTGTAACTCAACGGACGAAGATAGAGAACTTTTATTTGTGTCTGCCGTAATAGGACCTCATATATATCTACGGCACCAAATCGGTTAGCCAAAAAAATCTACAACGGCCTAACCATCACGACACATTGTTTATGAATGGTCAAATGCATCAGATTCAGCCGGTGGTTGCATATCTAATGTTTAATTATAACTGGATATTTATAAACTAACATGTGAATATTCAGAAAGATACTACATAATAGTACGCAATCAAATTTCATTCATTATGAACTGACATTGAAGTGATATTTCACACATTACAGGCTAGATACTGTAAATTCCTTTATTTGTCATTCTATCAAATGCTACTTGCACAAAGGATTCTCATGGCAGTAATATGGTTTCTTTGTTTTTCTTTTCGCGATTTTGTTCCATCCTCGAATCAAGCAAAATTAGAATCACTCAAAACCCAATCTATACAGTATATTATAGAAGTACATACCCTGTCACCAGTGCGTCCAGGCATACCGGGAGGTCCTTCCTGTCCTTGTGGGCCCTGTAAGCACAAAGCATATGCCATTTTTATTTCATTTGAAAAGTACATTTACTCGATAAAATGCTAAGCTGTCTACTATGTTAATTTTAAATGATGATCGAAGAAGATCATAAATATTGTTTTATGAATGGAACAAAATTACTTAATTGGTAAATTTGTCAGATGAATTGTACTCGTTTGGAAAGTTTTAGAGGAAAGAACCGACATCCCAACGGATGATACGCTCAATTTATAATCTATCTTTACGTTATTCATCAATATTTGAATAGCTTTTTATCAATAAAAAGTACAATTATATACAGTGTAGCCAAATATTGATGATATTTAAATATAACCAAGCGATCGCAGAAAAGAATACCATAGCCTAAAAGTGGTACGCTATGCTAGGAGTAAAGTGAAATGTAACATAATTTAGCCTGTTTCATGAGCATGTCTGTCCATGAGATATTTCTGAATTATTACCTTATATTGTAAATTTAAGTGTACAAACATTGAGTAAAATTACCATCAACGATTTTGATGCAGTATAGCTGTGTTGTATCTTATATATTTGTATAAAACGATGCCATTCACTTGTGTGTCATTTATACAATCTTCTATTTAAAGGCAGAATGATGAATTGCGAAGTATGGTGACAATAGGAAAAGAAATGCGACTGTATAGAGCTGACATGAAAAAAGGTATGTCAATTTCTATTTATAGTAACGATGATCTAGTTGTCGACGGTAGAAGATTGAAATGCGAACTCCTACAAGAGCTGATGTTTATAAACACTTGTGTAAAATGCAGCCTGTGAAGACTTCCATATACCCTCAACAACTTGTTATCAGGGTATGACTAAAATTCATCATAAAGCTGTTTCGCCCTTCGAGAACTCAGCAGTTATCATAATGTCTGAATTTTTTTTCATATACTTTTTGTATTTCATCTCACGAGGACCATACATATAAACATCATTTCAAGAAATTTATATAACGGAATCCCTTGTAGATATTTGCAAAATCACATTACATTAAAGATTGCCAGGTGCTGGAAGTCATTTTCATCATTAATGCATAGAGAACCTTATCGTTCGAAGGCAGTTTAAAGCTTCGAATCCAAATGCCTGATGCCAAAAGTCAGGGTAAATCAGTAAAAAATATATGTACATCAGAACATTCGGGACCAGGTGTTTTATATGCACTCAAAACCAACCTACTGACCAACATGTGAATGCACGTGGAGTACCTGTCACAGATTCCAAGCCAATTATGTCATAAATTAGTTTATTTTTTTCCGCTAAAGCTCAATAAAAAGAACTTACAAATAATGACACATACAAATTCTATCCTGATATCAGAGACAATATGTGTTGGTGTAATTTTATCCACAATATACGTGATAAATTTTTACCACAAAGTCTAAAGAATAGTCATACGATAAACATCAAACAACACAATGATAAGAAATCGTGTTCACAAAGGTATGAACTATATGTGTTGGAAGTGAGATCCACCTAGATGTCTGAAAGTATGAGTGATGTGGTTACATAGTTCAAGAAAAAATGGCCCCGAGTCATGTAACTGTTTCAAACAGACACCAGCCTGGCGAAGATTATTCATCTTAATGTTACTAAAATAATTTTTATTGTTCAGTCGACACATGGGCATAGATTAATGTTTCTACTCGGTTGTTTGTAAAAGATTGTTGTTTTTTACTTCTGTTTGAAGTGTAGGCTCTCATTCCACCACAATGTGTTGCTCAGCAAATGAACTGTGACGAATAACTTATTAACCATTCTGTTAGCTTCACAGACTATAAAATCGTGTTTTCTTACCAAATAAATGCCGTTCAGGAATAAATATGAACAAGTTTGTATCGTCAATTTCAATTGTTTGGAAAGAAAAGTTCTTATAATTAATATAAAATGGAACTCAGATCAAACATTCACCATTGCAGTATAGTTAAGCTTAGTGTATACTACTATACCACTAGGTACAGACTTTGAAACTGATAACGGCTCAGGTCTCGGACACTCTATCTGTGACTTTCATTGCATGAAAAGCAAACATTGGCACTGATTCATGAAAAGGAGTCTCTACACCAGTCCTTCTTTTCATCTTTTTGATTCGCTTGTACGGCTACAAAGCCAAGAGAAGATTCTAAATTGTATAAGGCGCGAAAGGTCGCCATGGTAAAAGTGCTAACACAGCAAACATCAATTCAGACATATCTAACGAAAGATGTTGTATATGATTTAAATTTAGGAACAAAAATGATGTAGTTTAAATTTGTTTATTGGTTCGGTGTTTTGCAATCTTGCATAAGCTACCATTTTGGTTTGCTTTAATCATAGCCAAAAAGATATAAAAAAAAAAAAAACACTGAACACGTGTTGTTAATAGTATATAACGGAAAAGGTTTCCTCCAACTTAACAGTATGTTCATCAAAATATTCGAGAGGTTGTAATTATAAAAGATAAACAAAAAAAAAAAAAAAAACGAAAGTACTTTTTCTCAAATTTTAACTTGCCAATTTACAATTACCAGGAAAAATGACATATGGACGCCAATCGTATCTTTTACTGTACAGACTCAGTATCAATAACAACCGAATAAGGTAGAGATATAATAACCTCCTTCAGAATAAATGACGGAACCAAGTACAAATAAACAAATAAAGCTAGAAAAAGTTTTGCAATCAGTCTCAAATTCCAACCCAAAAAAACTTCTTAAAGCAAATATGAATTTTAAATTGACCGGCGAGGTGGAGTTTAACGAAACGAAACAGAAGGAAAAAAAGATCTTGAAGCAAATTTCCATTTCTGTTTTAAATCGACGAAAAACATTAAGATCCCATAAATTATTGTAGGAAACTTGATTCTCATGGATCTTGTTTTATAGCGGTCACAGGATTCTTCGCGGGAGAAAAAATAAAATATCAGACATAGAGAATTATTGTCAATGGTCCCTTTGTCACGAACGTCCTCTTTCTTAACTTAAAGCGATTTTCAAAGGGAAATGTGTTTTGAAGTTTCGGATCAACCTTTGTTATACTTTCTTATGGAAATGTGTTTTATCATTTCTGTTAAAGCATTGCTTGAAAAGTAGGAAAGCTGTTGATTCGACTTGGCCTAACGTGGACGGGGAAATGCATGTTTACATTTGTCTAACAGGGGATCGTAGATTAGAAACTAGTGCCGTCGTACTAGTAAATATGCAAATATGAAGCTACGGATGTTATGTTCTGAGCTAAGGGACGAAAGAAATAAAACTATTTATTGTTATTCTTTTTTATTACGTCTTCTGGAATATTGTTCTAATGCAATATCAACAAGATTGAAAAAACACATATCATAACTGTGTCTTCATTTCACGGTGCCAAATGTACTACGATATTTTGAGAAAAAAGAAAGATGGGAACTGCAAATCGCTACGAACTTCAACAATTTTATTTCACAATATTTTATGTAAGACAAACTCAGAATAAAAAAGAAAACCGGAACCAAGACTTTTGACATCGATGTTAATTCATGCTTTGAATATAAAATATCTTACAGTAGCGAGATAAAAGACAATATCGTACGTCCAACGTGCTAGAATTGTAGTGAACAATAATATTGGGACTATAACTTCGTAAAATATTATATACACGACATGTGTTATAAGCTCATGGTATGTGTAACCATTTAAGATTTACAAGCTAACTTGCTGTCTTTGGTACTACAGTATATGTCACAAATAATCCACGAGACGATTTAGAGTACATAACAGAGTAGGTAATAAAAGCCTTACATCTTTTACTTTATATTGTAATGCTAGAAGAACACTGGTCTAAAGCACACACACGTTGTGGGCTGAGAATTTTGTCATTTTGCGGTCAATTAAATCTGGACATTTCTATTTTCGTTGTACTTTCCAAATCACTTGAGAATATATATTTAGGTTAACACCCATTTCCACTGTCGATATGAAAGGGATTTACAACGTTGATAGACACACCCATCTTATGATACCAATTACATCCATAAAACAAACCTCTGATGATCAGAATACTAAATACATCACAGACGTAGGAGACTAACAATATTTCATCTGTTATTTTTTTTATGCTGTTCAATGTTTGTGGTTGACCTAAATCGATACTTTTTCTGAGAGTATGCTTCATTAGGAAATTGGATATAAATCATTCGACAAAGGCCAGTAACTCGGTGTATTGTGATGAAAACATAAACAAACGAAATGAAATTCCAAGCATTTGTCGTTGAAACGTAACATATGACACATATCCTGGACCATATGAATAAAGTTGAACAAAGGACTGTAACTCTATAAATATTGGAACGCAATGTTCGACTTCATCAATTTGTTAACTGCAGACGACATTATACCTGTCCCGTACAGCGTGACGTATTAACAGACTAAAAGGTGAATTAGGTATAAATATATAGTTCAACATCAGAAAATTATGTTTTATAAAGGAAAAAATGTTTTGAAAAAAAAACATAAAAGGAGAGAACACGAGAGAAAACGGAATTGTAAGCTTTGAAATATGATTTTATTAGAAAATGCATTTCCTCATTAAGACTATTTTTATTCATTTATTTTTTCAAATACCTTCCGCTTTCATTCTGATTCGCACATATGGTCATAACATTCCTTGGTTAAGTATCGGGGATAACACAGTTCAATAAGTCGCATATCTGGTTACAGCTGTTCTCTATGTACAATAAAATCTCTAATTCCTACTTAATCTTGTGGGTAACCCGTGATTTAAAAACATCTACCAGATCTATGTTGCATGAAGAAACTGCGGTAACTAGTTTAGAAAGGCAAGAAAAAATATCCTCATACAAAAAAACACATGTACAATTAACACCAAAAAAGAAAAGCGTTTCTAAAGGTCTAAATTCGATTTCGATGTTTGAAGTTCAGGGAGTAAATCGTGCTTAGGGTTAGATACATTCACACAGAATTTGAATTTCATTTATGCGGAAAACCAAATACCTGTCTGTTTCTCCAGTGGATATGTAAAGTCTATGGGGTTCAGCGTGTTCGTTATCATTGGTATCTGGACACCGCCAGACACCACAGCTGACCTAGTGCCGAACCATCCCATTCTTATTGCGAGAAGGATAAAAGGTTCTCACCACACTCCACAATTATTTTCAAACTTAGACAGCTTATAAGATATGCAATCTAAACTTTGAGATATGATAGTCTTTCAATAGAAAATTGAAATATAAATGAAAAATATACTCCCATATTTTATACTACTATTTCAACATGTGCATTTAGACTTCAGAAATATAAACAACTTAAATACAAAGGAGAAAACCGTGTTGTCTATATTCGTGTTAAGCTTAGTGTTTATAGATGTTTAGCTCCTAGAATTGGCTGGCCATATATATACATTTGGCATTAGGTTTTGGATACGGAAAATTACCAACAGCGGTCAACATCACTAATCAATTTTGGTAGGTGGTGAAGTCCCTGATTCTTGAAATCTATCCAGTTAACCCTCTCTGGGAGGTATGGTTTCCCTTTTGTTAAGGTCATTTGCATTGAATGCATCCACAGTTGTTCGTGTGTTATGTAGAATCAATTACTGTTGCAGAGGGAACTTGAATGTGCATTCCACATTGATCACATACTATAGATATGTTTCTTTTGAAATAAACACAACTTTGATACCACCATATCAGCTATCAGCATTCCTCATGTGTGAAACAGAAATTGTATAAATCAAAGTGAGACAAACTTTCGTATCGTTTTATGATACAAATTTCTTATTTTATTGACAATAGGTCAAAATGGTTGATATTAATTAATTGCTACTCTCTCTCACATTCACGTTTTAACGATAGCAGTTTTGCATTAGAATGCTGTGAAAGGATTACACAAAAAACACCCCACAAAGGTGGATAGCACCATTCAGTGTTCATGAGGGGTGGGATATGATATAGCCAACATGACAAGTCTGCATCATACAGCGGTACGTCATTCTAAGACCAGAAGACGTTTAGCGGAGAAAACAAGGAGGCTAAATAAGGTTGTCAGCAATCATTGTAAAACCAAAGATGACGAGAGGTGTGTGCTTAACCTACAATTGTATACATGTCATAAGTTTCAGTATTGGACGATTTTAAAAGTCAAGCAAAGGACTTCCCTATATATACACCAAGATTTCCTTCCATATCCAACTACTGCTTACTATTGCTTAATCCTAAACATTCAAACGTACAGGAATGTATGTCAGCCTGTAATTATGAGCATTCCGAAAGATTATTCAAGACACATGATTTCTTAATACAATTACTAAAGTACAAGGCCGTTATGCCTTCAGATCTTAGATTCCAATAGTGGGACGTACAATGACCTGGTGAGAAGATTAAAACAGTTTACTGTATATCTACACGGGTTATGTTACATGTATGAAAGGTATACGCATAACCATTAAGATACACACTTATCTTTGATTAAATGCTTGGCATGAGCAATAGATTCAGGGAAACTAACGTTTAAGGTTTTAACAATACGTTAATTATCTAATGAAAAACGTCTAGCAGGCGACAGTTGAGCTTTGTACTTGTTTAGTGGAAAGTCGGTGATGAATACCAACTACTATTTCATTGCATCTCAGTTCATTAAACTGCTATGCAGACTAGTACCTTATATAAATCTCATCATGTTTACAGTGCAGAAAGGCGAGCAACGCCTTAGTTCAGTGCGCTCCAAAGCCCGTTCTCATAGTTTTCAATTCACAGCTGCCGAACGTCAGTCATCGAGATCAATAGGTAACAATATATATTTTACACATAGAAAGGCACACGCATTCTTTATTATAAGCGGTAAAACGTTTTTCTTGATCAAGTGATCAAATTTTTCCCTTATTCCATTTGACTTACATTTGTATTTTGGAATAGAGCTTTTTACATAAAGTAAAAAACGAAACGTATTTCGTTCCTCTCACGTTTTTCACTACGGTGTAGAAATATTACATGTCTTTGCTAATAATCGTCTCAATAGTGTTTAATATCTGACGAATCAACGCTAAAATCAATATAAAAGTGCAAATTTGAGAAAGTGCATCAGAAAGATAACTCGATAAAATAAAAACATAAAAAAGGCAGAACAATTTTACGCATCTACTAACGCATACATTTTCCGTGTTAAAATTGCACTTTGGGTAAACTTCTCGACAATTGCCGTATCTTTATCAATATCACAGGACGTGCAATGTGCAGAGATCATCAGACTTATCTCCACGAGATTAACGTTATCCAAATGACTTCTTTGAAGCTGTTGGAACCAGATTTCTTTAAAGTAACAGCACAGAGAACAAGCATGAGAAAAAAACTGGAGCTGTTGATTAGGGCGTTTGGTGTGATAATCCTGCATTTTTTTTCAGGTGTGTGTATGTCTGCTCCACATTACCCAATTTCTATTCTAACCTTGTTTTAACCATTCGTACAGATGACCGCGTCTGGAGATAGGCTCATCGCTGTGATATGCAAATCTAGATTGTAACAAAAACTCAAAACAGATTTACGATCTTGTGAAGTGTTAGGCAGGTCAAATATAGTCATTTATTTCTAATTATGCGTTTTAGGCAGGTCAAATATAGTCATTTATTTCTAATTATGCGTTTAAGATAGAAAATGCTTATGATGTCATTTTTTACAGTCAACAAATACTATTTGCTACTTACCCTTTACCCTTTGTGAGATTTTTGGATGAATATCGTAAGATTGTCATTAACTAGGAGAAACGTTATGGTTATGATTCTTTATACCAAGGTAGTCGGTGATACCGTACATTGGTATATGTTTGTTGATTTTAACTTTCTGAATTTTGCATGTTCGTGATGTTGAGGGCCAAGTTTGAAACCTAGGAGCGGACTGAAATTCAAAGTAGCAGCGAGATATATCAAATCTAGATGAAAAGTTGCACTTGCCCAGTTTTTCAGAAACATAAAACAACCTCTACTTAACAGCAAAGTGCAGGCTAGTCGTTTGAATTATGCCATTAACTAGCAAGATATTATTTCATTTTCATAAAACATGGTAGTATGAACTATTTACTTTTACACGCTATGATCACAATTTGTGCCAAGACAATCATCATATATCTATGTAGTATTAGGCGAAATAGATAAATTGGACTGTATCGACATTTAAAGCATATTCTCAACATTTATTGTGTCGTATTATTTTATTGATAGAGGAAATATGTTAGTATTTTCTTACAAAGTTATAAATGTATCTTTGATGTATTGCAGACTGTAACAATCATAACAAAACGTCGTTTCTGGTCAGTGGAAAAAGGCTCAGACTTCCCAAGAAGACAGTAAGAAAATATTTCAGAAGATTAAATTGATTGATAGTCATGAGGAAGCAAATGTATTTACCAACATCGTTATGGGACTCTGTTTTATTCTTAATGATCAACCTGCACTTATATATGAACCGAAAGTCGTAAAGAAGGAGCTTCAAAATACGAATGGCTCGCTAGCACGGACTCCCACAATGTTCATCTCTAGAAAATGTTATGGTACATTTACATTTCCCGTTTTCTGGAAGATAAGGGTATTTCAATGTGCAATAAAATTATTTTCTGTATATGAATTTAAATTAACTATTAGATGTTTGAAAATGAATCTGAAATTTATCTTCATGCTAGGCACTCCCAATGATAGAAGTCATTTACCTGAAAAGAATCAAGTCTTTAATTCCAGATAGTCTTTCGCGTGAGAGACATACTTCTTCCGTATTGAATATTCAATTGAGATTACTCGAGAGTTGTCCGTTGTATTCAGTTTAACATCATAGACCCATTGAAAGTTATTATACAATGTGTGTATCAAGTATACCTGTGTAATGTTCATATGTGATTCATTGACCGGTACTTCAAGCGCGATCTTATAACGTTGTAATTAAACTGGCACGATGTTGTTAAATTCATGCACGCATACAATGTATTCGTTGATAACAAACTCGCGCTTTTTTTTCATTTTAAGATGAAACAAAATCGCAGAACAGACATGAAAAAATATATACGGCTGCAGTGTTGCAACCTTTAACATACTCGCATCTCGAAAACATGAAGAGAGGTTTCTACTTGTTTATTGTCACAGGTCGTAAATTAAAAAATTAGAGTATTATATTTGACGGGTCTTCCTTCAATTCAAATCGTCATCGGCAAATTTCGTAGAAAAGAAACAAGATTATATTACAATATGAAATCAACGACAAAATTTCGATTTAACAAAATATATGCAACTTTTGAAAAACATAAATAAAAGATGTCTTCTTAGAAACTTTCAGAGAATTTATGATAGAAATATTCCCAAATATCATCAGCAAATATAAATATTAATAGACATATGACTTGCCACGCAAACAAATAATTAACAACAACTTAGCCTATAACAGAACTTTCGGGCTGTTTTCTCCATTCATTTTGAATGCAATAACTATTTAGTTAGATACTGCACGCTCAGCACAGCTAGGTATTATTGCTTCATGACGGGCTTAATTGTACTTTATCAACTAGTGAACCAATGAACACGTTTAATTTCTGAACATTTGCGATAAAATGGCGATATTGACAAAATAATGCCGTGTGAATGAAAGAAAGGTCAGACTACTGATAATGTGTTAAGACAATACCAAAACTAAACAACTAAATTGAAATATGTTTGATCGTACGGATGAATAGGTGTGCCATCTGCATTTCTGAATATCTTGAACACTTATTTAACATAAACACGAAGTAGTAGCCATTTCTAAACTCGATGTATCAAGAAGCAATGAAACGATGAAACATTGATACAAATGCGATACACAAATAAATGAAAACAATTGTATTACAAGGAAATTGAAAAAATAAACATCTAATAATAAACAATTGTTTAAAGAATTTGCCTCATTTTTTTCGCTTATGTTTGATATAAATATGAGCATATTAAAATCAAACTGAAGTGAATGAAACGCATTCTGACATTTCAGCAGGAAAGAGTAAAATGTGATATCGAAATTGGGTGACAACACATTGAAACTTATCACTATGTATCGATCTAAAAAGTACTGGAATTACATTTGTAAAGAGGCATTCTCTAACCTGTTATATTCTCCTATTCTAGGCTTTTCATATTATTACGTTTTATATCCAACTAAATATTAGCACTTCTACATATAAATTTTTCATCTTAATAAGAAAGGATAGACGAAAAAACACATTCTGGATGAACGAGCCAATGGGATCGAGAAACATGTCAAAGAGGATACTTAACAAACGTTTGAGGAGTATTGAGATCAAACGAAACGTTCTTGCAAAGCATAAACGACTCTGACACAAATGAAGAAGTTAAGGAGCTATGATTCCGTGATAGTATATGAATGCCGATTATCAATAAATAAAAAGGAGAGGCATGTTGATAAAATAATTATTAAAGGGAGATAATATCAGGTGAAAACATATTTCTAAACTTGTGTCAGTTACTATTCATAATATTTCAAGTGGTTTGCATTTAGTGTAGCCGTATTTAAAAACAAAAGAGAGAATGTAGATCAATTGCTAGTCCCGTGTGAGACGTGAAACCTGATATCTGGCTCCGACACACGCGCTTCGAGTGGAAGGCTAACCATTTTCTCTATTGTAAATGGACCGAGACGAAAACGTGAGAAGTTCCTTGTAAATTAAGGGTATCTTAGGAAATAAATTCGACAAACGATCAAAGTTTTTAAGAATTTAAATACTGCATTTAATCAAATTTCGATCTATCATTTCTCAAACAGTCTGCACCTATGTTTCAATTAAAAACACATAAAACGAATGTTTGCTGATATGGTGATACACAGATAAGAGTACTGGCTAACAGATTTTGATAACCCTTCATCGGAGCCCCCGTGCGATCATTAACCTTTTTAAACCTAGTCTGGATAATTATCCCCCTTACATAGCTCTTTAGACAGCGCTTGAGTTTTATCACGTGCAACATTCACGATTCCGTCCTGTGTATCTTTCTGAAAGCATAATGTTATAAAAATTGAGTTTAGCTTTATTATGTAAAATCCATCTTACATTGTATAATTTATTTTTATGAATTATCTATGAAATATATCGAGTTTCTGGGGTAATTAAAATCTAACTGCTGCCAAAAAATCTAATTAACCGCATTTCTATGCATGATACAAAGATTTGCATAGTAAAACAATAAAGGTGTTAATGGTTCAAGGGTATATAACGGGAAAATGTCAAAGTCACAAGCAACGATATATAAGAAATATATATGTAAGAAATGCTCAGTTAATGAGATCCATAGTAGTAATAAAGCGTTCAACTTTAACATAAAAGAAGTACAAAAGAATATATCCATATGCTGTAACATATGGAAAAGTAGTTTTAATCTTTTCGACTGATTACGTCATTTTCCAGACTGATGAAATCACAAATATTTCAAAAGTGTTTTCTGTATGAAAGGTATGTAATTCAATGAATCTCCAGACAAAAGGAATCCAAAATGCATAAATTATCATGGAAGCATTACAATAGTGATACTATGAGCGACCTTTGACCGTTAGTTATATTTTTATATCGAAACAGTTAAACAACAACCCGATCAATAACCCGCACAACCATCTGATGTGTATTTTACCTCGTCATATGCCCAAAAACATCATCAGCAAAACAACTCACCAATGTTAACACTCAAGATTTGTATATTCATTATAAGTAATTACGTCTACACTTAGACGACTTTTTTCAGTGTAGACTAAGATTTACAAAAGACATTAGTAATACCTTCAGATTTAAATATAGAATTAGATACAATGTAGACAATTAATGAACTAAACTACATAAAACAGCTTATTTGTCTTTCTAGAAGGTCTAAATTGTTGAAACTCTTTAGGCAAGGGAGAAAATCACTTACGTCTAAAGCATACATTTTACATAAGTATCGGGACTAAGGTACCGAAAGTAAAATGGCTAGTCTTCGGTGTTATCTTTAGGATTTTCCCAGGTAACTATTCGTAGGACCTACATTAATTAGCCTTTCTACACAGACGTCGCTTTTGTTCGTTGGAAGTTCCATGTGAAAGAATTCAAGACAGTGGAATATATTTATTTTCGTCGTGTGAAAACAGATAACCCAATAGAAGCGGCGATAAGTGGATGCCAGCACCAGTAATTGCGGTAATCACCTACAGCACAGAACGGTTGGGCTGGACATAAAAGAGAAAACCTGGTATCTCTATATCATTCCTAACGTCTCTGAATATTGGTAGCACATAGTTAATCCCTGAAGTAACGTAACATTTCTGAGTTTAGATTAGTATAACATAGCTAACATCTCTTCACTACCTCTGTAGGATTCCTAACAGAAATTCATTTCATGTTATCCCTTTCTCACCCTTTAAAATTTTATCATCTCTATTTATAGCACAACTGGGTATTATTTCCACAATACCTTACATTTATTAAACTGTTTTCGCATATAGTCAAGAATCATGCAGCATATCATAGAAAAACATAGTTTTAATATATACTTTCACTTTACCCCATGTTTGGCCTATTGGATTGGATCTTACATTTATATACATGTATATATAAGAATATTGTATTAAGTATATCTTTGTTTCTATAACACATTTAACCTATACCGTTATGTATATCTAACAAAACAAAATTCCCGCCATGGAATCGCCATTTTCAATCATATACAGCATAGTACACGTCGCTCACTTGCTGAAGTGTGTACTTTGCGTACATTTGCTGTTTTTTCTATTTTGAAGCATTTTTTATTTTTCAAAAACAGTTTCAATGTTTTGAAAACTACATAAATTGATTTTGAAGCATATTCGTGTAATTTGCGTATGTTCCCACCTTGCTCACTTTGCGTGCTTTGCTTTGCGTACGTTTGCTTATTTCCCTCATCAGGAAGTGTTCTTCGGCATTGGTTTTTGATTCTTCAAAGCATTTTAAAACTTTGCATATCAATAAAAACATTTATAAATCTGTCATTCAACTTGTGTAGTTTATTGTATATAGAAAACTGAATGTAAACAGATGAAAAAATGTACCGGTCATGAAATGGGTTAATTAATGGACTGTGTGCGAGCCAAAACTAACTCAGCATAATTGTATGTTTACACTATCAATAGGCTGGGAGCATACACGAAATTTGAGAAAATAGCAAGTCTGACCTCAATTTGTATTTATCCGATGTTATAACATCATTTTTAAGAACACTAATAACGAACTCTTAGAGTCTGCCAAAAACCTGTGCCCTTGTAATACTTTTGGTTTTGCCGACAGTCACATTGGCTAGCGTAGTATCAAATGCCTAAAATAGCCGAAGTTGTTTGCATTTTATAACATGGAGGACGAGAAAGAATAATTAACGACGCGTTGGTCAAAGTTTGTGTTTTAGCTAATCAACTAATAAAAAAACATCTTTGAGTGAAACGATAGTTTCCTCCCATTTTGAAAGACTACATGTATGTTTTCACAATCTCTTCTAAAGTGGTCGTTCCCAGGTACCGCAAAGCACTGTGAGAGAATTTTGTGCTTTCAGTATATATCGTATGATCCGACCGGTTAGATTTAGTGAAAATATCGAACCTATTTTTACATCCAGTAAAATCGTAAAAGCTATATTTCATCAGTCGAAAAACTTCTATATCAACACGCAAAATGTAATTAAGTTACATCTCCTTCCTGTTCACATCATTATCGCATAAAACCGTCTGGATTGTCCAAAGCATTGATCAAATTACGTAAAATTTGTTAATAAAGAAATATCTATCATCCTTTGACATTAGTTATAAATTAAAAACTTCACCATAATGTCATCTGTAATGTTTCAACCTTTTTGACAAATGTTATTTGATATCGTTCTTTTTCCAATCTTTTCACAAACCTGAGAATGCATTCAAAAAAGTCGTTGGCAAATTATTACAAACGACAAAAACGAGAGTAAATCATGCTTTACTCTCGACTATTTTTGTACTGTTTTGATACTCAAACGAGCTATATAGAGCGATTCGTTACAGTTATTTTGATACAGAAATGTTTTTCCAGGTTGTTAAAGCATTGTCAGTTTGGTATCATGTGAATATTTACTTGCTGCTTCATAAATATTTTATTCTCTTCTGTGTAATTTGTTCTATCTTTGACGACAGACATGTCATCATAATAATATCAAAATCTGCCTCATTCTTACGTTTATATAGATCAAGAATTGGCGAAGAATAAGTTATTATCTATAAAGTGAGAATTTTTTTTTCAATTTGATGATCTTTTTTTTTTTTTTTTTTTTGTGAGCTGATTATTTTCTATCTAACCTGCACCCTATTTTAAAAAGCTTTGCCAACTATCCAAAAACGTTTTGCTATTGAAACTGCCTGAAAATTTATCACTTATACGAATAGTTATGTTACTGAACAATTATGTTGAATTTCCTCAACCTCACAAAGACAACTTTGTGAACTCGTACTAAAAAACAGTTATCAAAAAACCAAGTCATTATCCCATGTCTACTTTACTAGGTCAAAAACCCACACAAAGACCCTCAGATCGTTTTGTCCAATTATGATCACATCCGCATTCTGCGCTTACAGATGTCTACATACAATTAGATCTTAATCTTCTTCCTATGGAAAGTTCACGGAAGGCTTAACGAGATACCTCTGTGATATTAAAATTTATTACTTGTAAAGTTCCGTCGAACAATTGCAAAGCAGAGAATTTTGCCAGACTTTCAGCAAAGGTATAAAACAAAGATTTTGTAACATTTCAGAAACTGCAAATCTGCTAATTTTTGCGAACCAAGCATTTTCTCGATTTTTATTGAAAACAAATTTTAACGAGCTGAAATTTTGTGATTTGATTATAAACGGACACATTTTTTGGCAAATATTGCGTGCGATGTCATGTATCAAATACGTGATAGCTGAATGTCATTTAAACATTAGTATGATTCAAAGAGAATAAGTCATGGAACATTTACTTTATGGCAATAGGCATGAAATGCGGCTGATATCGCGGACGAAACGCAAGTGGCCCGCGCAATAGCAAATATATCCCCACCGATAATAACGGACTATACAGTAATCAATATGTATTTAGTGTAAAATCTAAATGTACGTCGAATGCGTTTGGCTCCCACGGCAGAGAGTAAGACTAATGTAAGCTTAAATGAAGATCCGAGCTGAGCTTATATCCTTCTAACTAAGACAGTGTTTCGAAGAAAGATGAAACGGTGTCGTCGTTGTGTCCTTTTTCAAGACACCATGCCACACTGCTCTTGATAGAATACGGCTTACATAACGGATGATGTGTACTGTATAGATAGGGCCATCTACTACAATGAGACCCGCCTCTAAACGACCGTGGTTGATATCGAGGCGATAAATCAAATAATCAAAGATTTCAGACTGTTAAAAACACACAAGTGAATAGCACATTTAATACAAATTTAGTTAGACACCACAGAGCCAAACAGTGACTTAAACTGCATCATACAGATGTTAAGTGCTTCTAGGGCTCGTCATTGATGGTAAGGGTCTTTTACTCCTAAGAGACGGTTTAAGAACATCTAAAGGAAAGTAAAAATCAAGAAGGGTAGGTGCACTGACCCAATAATCAATACATTTCTTAATTTTCATATCAACAACATGCGTTTATTCTGAACCGACCCACTATTCGAATGAATTCAAACGTGGCATGCAAGTTGAGTATATTTCGAACTATAAGGGAAAGCTTACAGACTGTGTGGAGAGAGGTGATCGTATGATACATGTTGTACAAAAGACATACAAGTTTTTCTATACAACACTGGACAAATTAGTAACTAAACCGCACCAAAAGGAAAGAGAATCCTTATCCTCAAGATATGTAAAATCACACGTCTTAAGTGACTTTATTTTCTGCACTTCGTCACACGGAACTAGTTAATGAAGACAAATTAAAAAGAGAAATTTGATTCTAATTTCGATTGGGTATTTTGTCTAATTATCTTTTATTGAAAAATGAATGACTCTGAATAGTGTAATAACAGACTGAAAAAGGGTGAGTTAGTGCTATCTATTTGGCAATTGATTTAGACAGTGGAACGTATCCAATACCTTAAGGATATCACAGTACATCCAAGTCCTAACTTGGACGTAAATGCATGTTACACCCATATCGTTTTAGTACACAAACATACTTATATAAGAAAGTCACGCGAAGGTCACATCTATAAACAGGTTATCTATCGATAAAAACATTAGTGAAATTGTTAATAGTTTGTTTATATCAAATTAAACTTGACTTGCTGATCCGTAGTGCTTTATAACTGGATCTATTTTGACGATGTTGCATGTTCTTTCATTAAAATTCAGATACTTGATATCAACTTTTTCTAGAACCGTAGTTTAATTTGTTAACTTATCACATTTGTTTCATTAAAAAATGTATATCCTTGGTTGAACGCACTTATTTTTTATTCCGTCATTCAGATAATTTTATCATGGTACAGTTGTGGGGTCGCACAAAGTTACACGGTGTGCGATGAGCGCACGATGTGTACACGATAGGAAAATTGGACAAAATAAGCTATCGCACATTTGTGTGCATGTTGTGAGGTTCTATCGTACAAATGTGCGATTCTATCGTAGTTGGTATACATTTAGAAATGACTAGTGAATAAGTGTGGGATAGGGTTTATTTATTTTCTAAATATATAAGAATGCAACTTAGTATATTTCCTAATTAAGCCATACATATAGATTTGACACTTGTAGATATATCAGATACACAGAATAGCTAGATACACTCGTAATTTTAAGTGTTTTGTTTATAAAGTGCCACACATGACCAGCCTTAGTGTACGGACACATATTATATATACAATATATACGTAAACATCAAGTGAACGTGACTTTATGTCACAGGAATGAATCATTGAAAATATCATACCGTCAGAAAGGAAATTGTATTTTCATTACTTCTGTACTACTCTCATGTTTCATTCATTTTGTAAACAACAAATACATGCTCTTGTAAATCTGAAGTGATGTGTTTGTTATATCGCCGACCCAGCCGATGTGGATCCGGACCCGTCACGTGGCATTACTACTCGTAACTTTCTGAGGTGTGAAACTATATATGATAAGACTTATCAATGCAGGTCCAGTGTTATTTTGTCGAATTAAAAACCGATCAATTTTAATGTTCATGTGATCGCTATTTAGTAATAACTTCACGAATTTTCCGTTTAATTTTCAATCCGTAATATTTGCCAAACATTTTTACCAAACCGCACAAAATGTGCTATCCTATAGCACAATTTTGCGCACGATACTATATCGCACAATTTTGCGCACGATACTGTATCATGCGTGAGTGCGTACAAAGGTTTTGATGCATTGTTAGTTGCCACAACTATAGTAGTTGTAATATGCTGCATTGATTGTTTAATATTTTGGAATATTCAAACTTTCACCAGATGCTATTTTTAAGAACGTTACTCCTTTTTGACATGTTAGTATTCTCGTATCACCACTTACCATTAGACCACGTGATCCTGTATCGCCCATTGGTCCACGATCTCCAACAGGGCCCTGCAAAAATAGAAAGGATGAGACTTTTCAAAACATTCAATACCAAAGTACAAGATATTAATCAAAGCTACCATATTCAAATTTAAGAACGTTTAATTCTGAGTTATCAGATTTATAATGAATATAACCACGTATTAAGTTTATAAAATTAATATATATATATATAGTTAAATACACCATTCGAAAAAAAAGTTCAGTCATACAATATGACTTCGAATTTTATAACGCACATAACTTTATATACATAACATATTCGATAAGTAAAGATAAATACATACCATTTCTCCAGATTGACCTGGTTCTCCTGGTAAACCCGGGTTACCCTGTAGTGGATAATCATAAATCCAAACTGAATCTTTTTTATCTAAGTTTATGATTAGTCTGTCATAAGTTATCAATCTTTGATAGGTTTACGACAAATCACCAGTTGCGTATAGCTCACAACTGTGCACATTTGAATTTAGCGAATGATAAAAAGCATTGACTTTGTTGTGAAGATATTTAACCAATGTTGGCTAAATACTTTGTGTAATACTAAAAACCTCGCTAAAACGCTGCTAATTACGTATTGTTTTGGTAGCGATATTAGTTATTTAGGTAGAAAGAATTGGACATTATCTTCGTTTCAATCATGCGACACAATTTCATGACGTCACATGCAAAGTGAAGTCACAAGATACTGACAGGAAAACAAAACTTTGCAACAAATCTTTCTCCTAAGTATTTTCCAGTATATAACAAGAGTCTTTATTCCATTTCGAAATTATTTCATAACAAAGAAAACGGATACTCACACGGAATGCCTTATATACATGTCATATACACTAAATACAATGCTATACTTACAGGTTCCCCGTCATTGCCTGGTTCTCCTGCAGGCCCTGGCGGCCCAGATAATCCCTAAAAGTTACGAACACCGTTTAGTACAACAGATTAACATATGACAGAACATAGTGTCGACAAAAGAATACTTAACTAAATGTCGAAAAAGAGTTTCTGTTTTATGATATTTGAATCGGTAAACTGTCTGTTACAGTACACTAAACAAAGTGGTGTTTGTAAGCAAATATAGCATACATAAGTTAAACATATACTTTATATGCGAAATTGCGTTAAGATTTTTTAATTTTCTATTACTGGTAATGTTTTCCTTTCATTAGACAATATTAAATCTTTATCTCAACAAATAAAAAGCATTCATGTTTTCGCTTAGAAACTTACTTTCCATTTCGATCGCTATACGTAAGTGGGAGAATTTATTCCTAATAAAAGTCTGATTGATTCGCTGTGTGTTATAAATTGACCTAAGTATTACAAATCTGGTGAGACTCCTACCTCTTCTCCTTTGGTTCCGGGTGGGCCACGTGGTCCTGGATTACCAGGGGGTCCCTATAATTAATTTCATCATAGTGATTCATTACATATTACCACAGTTAACTGTAGGACTAATACTGTAACTGTTGGATATGCTGCATATCACGTCCAGCTGTGTTCTATTAAATAATAAAATTTTGAATAGAAAATTTCATCAATTTTATTGCCAATAATGATCACGTCAGCTCAAATTGACCGTACTCTTAATACATAGTTTGCCTTTCTGTCGTTCATATCTCTCAAACTATCATTTCTATAGCCTGTTCTCCAAACGGTGAAATATGAAAGTAAGAATAACTTACCAAATCCAGAAGAGAAAACTTAGTAAATGTCTAAGAGATTTAGTCCCATCACATCTCAGGATAGGCTAAGACACAAGACGTCACACGAATATTAACATCATTTAGAAACTACGAACGCAATGCGCTACGTCAAGCAACGACAGCCCTTTCATTGTAATTACACATTTTTGAGAGGAAAAAAAGTAATTCAAAATAAGTCCTGTACACTTGTACACGAGAAATTTTCGAGGGAGCTTAACTTTCGCCCATTAGAGGTGGACTAAAGTTCGTTGTTTTACTGGTCTTATCGAAATCCCAAATATATCAATTTAATTTAATTTCAATCATTGTCTATATACAGGCTATGTGTCAGAAGGTAGTTTCTGATCAATGGTTGTTTGATTTAAACAGAATTTTTGAAAGCATGAAAGGACTGTCAAAAATGCTGATTGCGCCACCCGGTAGCGTTCGCATGTTAACTTTGCAAATTAAACAAAAAAAGTACTACTCCAATACAATCTTATGCTGATTTGTGAGTACGCAAATATGCTTTAAGAAAAGCACATAATTTAATGATAACATAACAATGATGATTGGCGCGCATCGTTTTAGTAATCATGATGCCGAAAAAAACAACAGAAATACGACTCTAACATAACTCGACACCTAAACAATATCACAAAAGCACAACTGTCGACGGAAAAGAAACTAAAACAAAACATAAATACGATTTAGTTAAAAATGAAGACGTTATTATTATAGTGATCTAATGACTCCGATAAAAATATGAATTCTGATAAAACGCATGTAAGAGTTATCGCCCTTTATCCATTTCGGAAAATAAAGCTCGATGAAATCCTGCATTTTTAGAGGATGTTTTTTTTTTCTTATCTTGAATATTTCTCTCACATCAACTTTAATTGGCATCTGAATTGCAGAAAATGTTACCGTAATTAAAACGAGATTTAAAAAAAAAAAAAAAAAATCTTTTGCTTGCGTTCCGCGCATATGCCAAATTCTACAAACTACTACCACTAGAACACTACAGCATACAGATTGTACGTTGACACTTGTACTGATTTTATATCGTTTTGTATCATGCATAAAAGAGAAAAGGAGTAGTACTAGGAAAAGTTTCTTCATGTCTTTCCATACCGGGTCCTCCCTTCCACGACTGAACATTGAACCTTCACCTGGGGGGCCAGGAGGTCCCTAAAACAGATAAAAAGTTCCAAGTGCTTGAAGCATTAATTTTGTTGTCGATTCGTGAGATTTATGAGTAAATTATTGCAATACCCCTAAAACATATAAACTTGTATCTCGTTTCAGCCATCAGATGACTTGCCTCTTCAGTGTGTAACGTTCATTCTTTACAAAATTTAATGTAATACCTGTCCGCATTTCACGCGTTTATGATGGAGTTATTACCCTTTGACCGATGCTTCCTTTCTCTCCTCGTTCACCCTGCAATCCTGGTAGACCCTTGAAATAGATAAAATTATCTTATATACACACGTGAAATATTTCATTAGTTTTATTTTTTTTTAACTTCAACAATTTTTGATCACATCATTTTCCAGTTAGTCAAATAAAATGTTGTTTCATTACTGTATATTTACATATTTTAAAGCGTTTTTCGCATTGAAAAGCTATCATTGTATGAATTCACCAAAAAAGAGAGGATGCGCTGAAATTCTATTGTGTAAAATTAAGAACTTTTATACTAATATAATTTTGTTTGATTCTACCTTAACAAGTCAATTTATGAAAAAGAAACATCATTTCACACATTTCATACCTGTAATCCTTGCTCTCCATCAGAACCGTCATTGCCTCTCTCTCCTTTCGGTCCCTGGGAGCGAAAAAATATTTTAATATAGCATAGTTTCTCTTTAACATAAGGAAGAATTAATTACCAGAATGCTTTGCTGAAGTGACTGGGGATATCAGTGCACCTGATGTGGAAGCGGAAATCATCTTGACTATTATAGCTTTTCATATTTTAACACAAAGATTATTTTACGTAGTTAGCATATCAGGTTAGTTTTATTGTTATCATGCGAACTCAATAAAGAAAGATATTACTGTAAGCGCGCATATTTTAGCGGTAATAATTTTGCCCTTTTGACAATGAAGTGTTGTATACTGAAATATAGCAATAATTAATTCAACTCCGTCCAAATGTACAAAAATAAACAAACAAACTAACAAATAAATAAATGAATAAACAAATAAATGAATAAACAATTGGAGTTTATGCCAAAATAACCCCTAATACAGAAACTGATGTAGCTTACCGTCTCCCCTGGTCTTCCCTGAGGTCCTATCACACCTGGTTCCCCTGCCACTCCCTAAAACGTCGACGGTGTTTGTCACATGACAATGTCAATACGGTTTTATATAACACTTTTTTTTATACAAAAGCTCACTCTTATAATTGATAGTAATATCATTTACAGAGAAACTCGTTCTTTTCATTTTTCTTCAAAAAACATTTCTTTTGAAATTCTTCAATTATTCATATTCAAGAAATGATTCGATTATGATAATAAAAGTTATTACCGGGATACCGTCAATTCCAGACATTCCCATAGGGCCATCATTTCCTTTGTCACCCTATACAAAGTAAAACATGAACACATGCTCTATAAAATGCAATATTATTTAGATAACAATCATAAATTAAGATTAATAAAACTAAATCTGTACTTCTCAAAGGTTAATAAAAGACATATAGTTATAGATAAATAACAACATGAATAAACAACAGTTGCTATCTATATTTCACATATATGGAAATACTTCTGTTGGCAGAATGTTTGTGTACCTTAAGTCCTCTCTTCCCTTCTTCTCCTTGTTCTCCTTTGTTACCCTGGAAAATAACACGTAAATTAGAAATAACACATAGTGATTTAGATTTATTTAACAATTTTTGTCATTGAACTGACTCGGGAAAATAATTTTGAAATTTTCAACGTCTTCTTTTCATCTAAAATCTGTATTTTCTTTCACTCACATTACCTTGTCAAATATTCAACCGCAATTCGAGTGTCCTAAGTCACTGAGACTGAACGAAAAAGTTCATTGTCTAAATTTAACTAATAATTCTAGAATGTTGTAAAACCAGCTGAATTTATAATCAATATTTTCCTATAAAAAAAGGCCAGGTTTATCTCTAGCTGCATTCACCCATCGATAAACGTCATTCATTATGAAAATGATTGGCTCACCTTTGGCCCTATATCTCCCTGTGGTCCAGCGGGTCCCATTGGTCCAGCCGGGCCCTATAGAGATAACAGTGGTAAGTTTATTATCATACAACCATGTGTTAAACGATGCTGCAAATTGTAGAATTAAAAATGAAGGGGAAACGTTTACTGAAATCGTGTCTCTCGTTGGTTTTGTAATTCAAATATAGTAACATTAATGGCAAAACATCAGACAGAGAGATTCATATCATTTTGTTATTGTTCATTACTTGTTCAGTATATAGTACAATATAATATATAATATAATATAAAAAATTAGTTAAATTATCAACCGATAATAATACGAAAAGACGTCTGTAGAATTACGACTATATTTACCTCTACTGGAATGTGGTTAGACATATCTGGTTCAAGAACCTGTCCCTGTGTATAAAAGAATGAAATCGTTTCGCTGATTATTGTAACGTGTAAAATGGCATTTGTGGATGATCCAGATCTATCAATTCATTGTCAGATTACTCCGTCAGCCGATCAACAATGGAGATCCACGTATATGTTACACAAAACGTCAAAGTAAGGCAGGCATGCTGACAAAATCATACGGTTCCTTTCACACTGGTCCTCGGAGTAAATCACAAGATCGACTTGGTCATATCATCGGGTGTCAACAAGATTTTAAACATCGATAAAAGTAAATCTCTGCTTTATCTAGTCTTTTATTTTGTATGAAGAGAATTTTGAATTTTACGGTTGTGTAAAGAGACAAATTTACATTTACACTATCTAGAGAGTGACTGCTGTCTAAATTGCCTATTATATATAGAAATACGCGTTGCCAATTACTGACATCGCTATCACAGGGATCTTGACATCCGAAGTGATGTTGTGTGTGTGACGCTTATTCGTTTTGTTATAAATAAACTTGAGGAAGACGTAGATTTAAGAATTTACGCTTTCATTTCTGAATCTTCATTATGCTTGACTACATAATATGCCTAGATACATTGTCACCTTACCAGTTCTTCAATTTTTACTTTGATATATTTGACCGGATACTGTGATTTTGTTTATATTTATAGAAATTCAAATCTATATATATATATACACACGTTTCACCGTGTTGGAATGTCATCATGTCGTTAAAAAGTTGAACTTTCTTAACAATGGTTTACTAGCCCTAAAGGAACGACGTAATTAATTATAGTCTAAACTCGCATTATATCATATCTGTGGTATTTGAACTACTTTCCGGGTAATTTAAGGGATATAAGCCGAATCGGAATGAACAAAGACTGTATTGACTACTGCGTGTCTATACAATCGGGTATTTTACTTTCCGTTCAAGTTGTTTAACGAGCCACACATTTAAGCTATCTAAGGAATGACAAAAGTTTTGTAAGCCATTGTTAATATGTTGTCCTCTCTCTCTCTCTCTCGAGACAAAATGCTGTCTTACTAAAGAAAACATTACCTATAAATTCTCCTCATTTGTACATGTTGGTTCTCTTATTGAGTTAATGATATCCAATTTCAGATAAAAAAAATGTAATTTAAGTTAGCCGTACCGCTGGTCCCGGTGGTCCGGGAGGGCCTTGAATACCCTGTTTCCCTGGAACTCCATCAGCACCCTGTCGAAAATCAGAAATGCATAAGACAAGGGGAAAAATCAAACAAGAACATCGGTAGGAAAAGATAACAACAACAAAAAACCGAAATAACAATAGTATTTAGGTATTCCTGAACCAATAGCTGTGTTAGCATGAGTAACTACAGAATAACATTGAACGAAAACGTTTGGTTTGGCTTACATCGAAACCTCGTGGCCCTTGCTCCCCAGGATCGCCCTGCAGTCCCCGTTCACCCTGAAACAGATATACAGTTCTGACGTAAAATTCAATATTGTAACAGTTACACTTTGCTTTCAAGCATTAAATTATTTCACGATCCTTCAACTTTGAAGAATTAACTTAATTGGGATCAATTTTCACGAGACCTTATCTTTTAAAACATTTTTAGTATCAAATATGACATTGCAAAAAAATAAGCGTTTGATAACAGAAAAAAGCACACCTGTTTCACATTTGATGTATAATATATCTATTCACGGGAGATGAAATGTCTATTAAATGTAAATTGTTTTTGAACTACATAGATGTCGCGATCGTTTAAGATAGAATCTCTACTTCGAGAAAGTCGTTCTGTAAGGAGAGACATTAATCATACCTATTTTCGTTCGCTATGTGTTTCTATAATACAGTCAACAGCTAACATTTCTGGCATTTACAGCGGCCTCTAAGTTTTAAATGGGGGATTTATGGACATCACTCAGTGCTTCTATCTGTCACAACCCATTATGGACTCCCGTTGACAGAACATATCATATCATGCAACGATTCCACATGCTTTGAATCACAGACGTGTACGGCATTATCATTGATATATATATATATATATGTCATTCTTAATTCACTCAACGACACATCAATTTGTATTGTGGTTTGAAACTTAACAATACGTAACGAAAATAAGTCAAACCCGTCTCTATTCAAACGCTGATAATTTAAGACCGTCAAATGGTTATCGTATACTCTGCTCGCTGTATAGGGTATCCCACCCTTTATCAGATATAGATATATCCGCCAGGACAATGGCGATCACGTGATGCGACTTGACAGGGCATGAAGTCCATGTGGATAGAACTACAGGTCCAGTTTGTAATCACTCGAAACTGTCAGCAATTCAATTACACTTAATACAAAAAACACTCCTGTAATTACGGTTTAACAGGAGTCATAAATCTGCCATTTGTGTACAAGTCACTTAGGGTCATATTGTTGAATATCACATCATAGTTAATAGATGTCCTATCAAACACTGAGGTCAACATGAGACGTTTACCTGTCAAATCAAATTATTTATAAACAAAAGGTAAATATTACAATATGTATTCAATTGGAACAGCAGAACGATATTATTAAATGTAGCATCTTACTGAAATTTGACCATCTTGTACTGAGGAGTACAATTGTTTGTGTCTGAGTATTCGTTGGTTTTACCTATTTATTTATTTATTTATTTATTTCCGACTTTTTGATACCATGCTATACAGAATGAACTGTACATGATTTACACATCAACATACAAAAGTAATTAATCTGACAGATATCCAATGAGAACCTCCGGTGTCACATAAATTTGTCCAGGTGAATTAGCCAATGCTTTCTTTTATGACCGAATAAATACGTCAAGTTGTAGAATAATAAAAACGCTTTTTAAAGTGTGGAGTTTCCATAGAATTGCATTAAAAGTGATACATGTAACATTTTAATGACTGATTAAGTCGTCAAATTCCGCTAGTTACAGTAGCCCGTCGTAGAAAAAGGGATCATGTGACTGTAATGTCGGTCAGCTTAAACTTTAGTGTGAGAAATCACGTTCAAGTAATATTCCGACAAACAGAAAGGATTATCCTGAGACTTTCTGAAGATCATTGGTAGAGACAGATAAATTGTTCATTAAGTTAGTTCATTCTTTCAGATATTATCTTAAATTTTTGTACAGTTGTACTTTATCATCATATCTGAGTTACTCAACCTGGCTTGGAAAAAACTTTTTCAGTAATGCATACCAAAATATCTTTGACAATGAGGATTGTGTCATAGATATTCCAAACTGTGGCGATAGCTTACAGATATCGTTAAAATAGTACCAAAAACTTTGTAACTAAATGATAATGAATTCAGAAACGGTGGTCATAAAGCCATTAACTAATCGTTGTTTTAAAACAGTAATGATCACGAGTCTTATAGAGACACGGAATTTACGAGACAGGTATGTCCACTTTCAACCCATAAAATGGTACTTAACACCTCCGAGGAAGCAATTAGGTTTGTCTACCATTGAACTCGACACAGTGACACCCCTCAACCAACTAATCTAAAGCATGGTAAACAATGCTGTAATACCACTTTAATGAATAGTATTACTACTGTATTAGGTCGTAAATGGTTACATTACATTGTGGTACAATGTTGTTTTAATACGCTCTGTGATCAAAGGACATATATGGGACTTAATGATTGTGTTAGTATATTAGATAACAAGGGTCGCGACATGAACTTCTACACCAAAGATGTATCGATACTACCGTTTAGGATCGCTGAGGTTAGCATTTTAACGAACCGCTTCGGTTACAACAATTTTTCAGTTCCTAATAGTGCAAAAAACTCATGTCTTAAGCCGCTCGAGTATAACAGGTTAAGAACAATATCATTAGTTTATTAAACATGAAAATGATATACCTAAATTTCTATTTAAAAAGCCTGGAGTATCATCCATAGAAGGAATATAAAACAAATACGAGTAATCATGATTCTTTTTCTTATTCATTTATTTAATAATTATTATTACTATTTTTTTCTTTTTTGAAAAAAAAATATTATGGACTTGGTTCTTGGCTATCGATAATATACATGTAGGATTGGGAAAACTTTTAATAGACCACACATTCTCCTTGTGCAATGCTGATTTAATAAGTATTTTGACAGTTTGCAAAAAAGTCAATATTTGAAAAAAAAATAATCTTGAAACGAACCATCAGAGTGAAAATCCAGCATGCTTTACCTGTTTTTCATCCTATTTCAAATCTATGTTTAATCATCGAATCTGTTACAGAGAATTCAATGGAACTGGCAATTAATACCTGCTACGTTTAAAGTTAACCTGTTGTAGCACATTAAAAAGGACATTAAATATGTTATATTAATAAACAAAAACACCTAATGCTGACTTTAAACTGTGTGCCAAATACCGGCATGGATATGATCATTCTGATATTGGCATCACCTGTTTTCTGTTTAAAGTGATCAACATGTCAGATATACGCTTTACAATGTGCCAAGAAAACAGACTTGTTTTAATCAAACGTGTTTTTCTTTAATTGATATTAGCGTAACAAAACCATAAAAAAGACTTATTTTTGTAAGCTATTCCAATCGGCAGGAGTGCTTAATATTTTTTACATATGAGCTTTCATTTCATTACCTGGTTTTATTTTCTTTTTCTTTTTCGGTTTAAGGTGCGACAAACATTTATATAATGAAATGAAAGCTTTAAGTTTATTTAAAGACTTTGATAGTTCATGTCCAATTGTTTACATGCAGTCAATTCTACTCAAAAATATTATCAAATGGAAACGGCTTGTCCGCAATACATGTGCATTCCACTTGTTAAAGTTACAACACATTTCCAAAGGCGAGAAAATGGTTAGGAAGATCAGTTTTCAGAAAGGCCACATATCGTGTGTTTTAATAAGCTATGATAAAATTGTAATTTTTGTACAATACATTTGCATGTGACTTATTTTAGATTTTCTATCCATTTTTGAATGAACTCTTATAACAGCTGACCTCACCTGATTTCCCTTTTCTCCTCGTTCACCTCTTTGTCCCACAACACCCTAAAAACAATTCATAAATTTCAGCTTACAAGTAATATGAAATAAATAACTATAAAAATGCTACATATGTTTATCAAATTCTGTCAGGTAATATCCTGCTGGACTGAGAGATGAAGGAATGATTTCAAAACACCTAATATATTCAAGGGTCATTATCGTGAAAGGTAAAATAATCGTTATGGTAGACGAAATTATAGCTGCAATACACATTTGATTAAGTATTAAGTGATATATGATTGACACTTACCTGTGTACCCTGTTGACCTGGGGCACCTTGTGGACCTTCGGGTCCCATTGGTCCAACAACCTAAGGACGTGATAATGTCATAATTAATACACAACACTTTTTTTTGTATGAACATAAAATATTGCTCATCCTATCATGCGTTAGGGGTCATGTCAATATTTTAATTTGATTATAATCACCATTCTTTGGTCAGAATTCTATCTCGAAGCGCAAATTATTATGAAACATTCAAACAAAGAAATGTTTCAACATGAACTCGTAAAGCAGATAGTTGTTGAATTACAATAAATGTTTGAACACTTACACCTTCTCCGGGTCTGCCGGTTTTCCCTGGTATACCTGGGGCCCCAGGCTGTCCTTCTCGTCCCTATTTAAGGGAAGAAATCAGACATGTTATATCATGAGTAAGCCCAAGCTATAGGATTTTCGATTAAAACCACAACGATTTAAAATATTCAGTATACTTTCAGTCTATTTTAATGTTAAATAGCGAGTGTCGACGATTAAGTAGAAGTGACTATCGTTCAAAAGATGATGTTACAAACATACTTTTCAAGGAATTGTCTGAACGGGAGTGAAGGGGTCTATGTTAAATGGGACTGGGATTTGGAGCTAGGGATAAGAGGGCTAGACGTGAAGGGGACTCGGGGTAAGGGAGGCTATAGGTGATATGGCTAGGTATGAAGGGGCTTAGGGTTAGGGATGAAAGGGGCTGAGATAAAGGGTTTGGGGTGGGTGGAGGAGGAGGGTTCGCAACTTCGTAGATTATACTACTTACCCTTTCACCTCTTTCTCCGGGAGGTCCAATGTCCCCAGGCAAACCGTCTTTTCCCTACAAGTTAATATGACATGTAAACGGATATTTGGATCACATGATATCTCTATAATTCAATACAGAGATAGTAGAAAAACATCACTTTCTAAATAATTGAATTCAATAATATACAAAACTTGATAGCGTTCTATTCACAACTATTTGTAAAAGTATAACGATTGATATACATCAATATATATATATATATATTTCCAATAACAAAACTTTTTAAAAATATCATAGTATACTATCTTTTTTACTTACATCCAAACCGGGCACTCCAGGCTCACCCGCAATACCGTCATCTCCCTGTGGACCTTCGGAACCTCTCGGACCCTGAGGCCCTGTTTTACCTGGAGTTCCGGCCTTTCCCTGATGAGATACAATTCAACTCAAGAGATGATTTTCGATAAACAGTTAATTTTAATGTAATTTTATATTGTCTATTTACATATCATATAACGTACCTTCAGATTACACTGTAGATACCAAAAATACGCATTCTTTGCAATAAAATTATATTTGTCAAGAAAACTGACTACTTTATAAAGATTTTGCGCACTTACTGGTTTCCCGTCCCGACCTGCTGGGCCCCGCTCCCCTGAATCTCCCTTGGGACCCATTAAACCGTCAATTCCATCCAGACCGTCACGACCGTTTCGGCCAGGAGCTCCCTTAAATCAAAAGTACAAGTAAATAAAACATACATAATCCGCAGTTTTCTTTGAACTGCTTGACCACATTGAATAGTTTCTGTCCATGTCAATAATGACTTATGCATGTTCCTGTTTAATATTCCTCATTGAAAAGATAAACTTATAAGAACATAGTTTGAATATAAACTTGTATTGCTTTTGATGCATAACGATAAATATTCTTACATTTGTTCCGTTAAGTCCACGTGGTCCTGCTGGACACTGTACCGAACAGCCCATGTCCCCTCTTCTCTGTGTAGACAACAAAGTTCTACATACACATGTGTTATATGTAAATTAAATTAAACGATAATATTCATTACATAGAAGGATATTCGTTTAATAGATAATGGTGATCTATGCAGGCAAATAAATACACTATTATTACTTCTATTGCTAATATATGCGTGAACCTGAACCAAAACTATATTATTGATAATCTACACATTACAAATATAGAATCAATAAAAAATTAGAAAATATTCAATTAAAAGTTTATTTTAACAGGATAATTATCACTTTTACGACTTACGTTGGTAATTTAAAATTTATGATAATCTTACAGAAGTATTATATTATATATAATATAGAACTGTATATAAGATATATATCAGATTTACCAATACATCAAATAAAACACATTTATACACAAATATAGATATTGTGTAAAACGGTTACATTGCTTTTATAATACTAAAAATTGTTAAATACCGCAATCTGTTGTCCTGTTTAAAAAAAAGCAAGGTTGAACAATCATCTATTTAACTGCACTGTTTTTTATATTTCATAGAACAATTTTTTTCCTTAAACATACCATGTTGGTGACTAGGTAATATCAGAACTATGTATTAAAATATATATTTTCTGAACATCAATGATATATCTGCGAAGATGACATTTGTCACTGAAATGTACCTGTATGTAGTATATTGAAGCATAAGCAACACCATTAACCTGGATGTTTACTGACAAATAAGTAACACCAGTTTCTACTCATGTAGGAGAGTTTTTTTTGTCGTTTATTTTTAAATTTCTATGTTTTTTTTTTTTATAAAAGGATGAATCTTTTGCCATCTGAAAAAAATAGTTAAATATCTGCACTCAATTCCCTTCAAATTCCACTCTAGCTATGTAGTAACTCCAAAAATATTCATCCAGTTATAGATTTCCTCTTCGTGTGATGGACATTTAGTATTAATTGGTATAAGTCGATGTTTGATACTTCGCATGCATTGCCATTCTAAAAACGAGATCGGGAATCCAGGAACTTCCTTAAACATCTGACGTAATTTACGAAGGCGATAAACGTTTCTTAAGTAACGAAAGGCTAAAAAGGTTGTATGCTATACACCCCTGTGTTAGCCGTGTTCTTGATAAAAGCTTTGTCAGGTTACAACTCGAAATATTATACTTCAAAATCTTTCAAAAAATGTGTTGAACTTAAATAACATACAAATACACACAGGAGATAAAGTTTTGGAACGTAAGCAGTTAATAGAAAGTTAGAAATCAACATATACATACGTTTTAAATTAGAAAGTACGATTAGATAAGCTTGAATAGCGATTTAGAATACTGGGATCAGAGTTGAAAGGATATAAACAGGGGCACATGTATAGAAGGCATTAGGAGCATTTAATGTTACATTCGTACTTGAGTGGGTGTTATCCTAGACAATTATGTGAACTATCTGATGAACTCATCTGCATCGAATGATAGTCTGTAAAACGCACCAGACATTATATCATAATTAGTTACATATCTTACAGGTTGCGCCATATGTCTAGCACTATGTTTATAGTTAAAGAAAAATGATGTCTTGAACAAATACAAAAACGTTCTGTAAGCTATTTTGAGTGATAAAACCTAGTGTTGACTGCCTCGATGTGAGATTGAAATATATATATATATATTGCCATGCATGATTGTCTTGCATAGTATTTAAATCAGCAGCTGCTATTGTTTTACCAGGCATAGAGCACACTTACACGTTTATATACCTCAGCCGAAGGATAAAATGAAACATATAGCATTTGATATTGACGTGTAGGAGCTTCATTATCGTCAATAGACAAACTGTACTGTATGCTTTGTCGTGGGTTCTGAATTGTAAATTAATTATTTCTTTGTAATTGAAATCCATGAAAAAGATATGAAACAACACGTGTCATTAACTTTAAGCATCGCCATGCCAATTTACCACCATAAATTGACGTTAATAAAGCTCCCGACGATGACGGAATAAATATTTAATTTCATCACTGTGCTTTAAATTGTGCAGTGTTTAACAATAGTGCGCAGTGCAAACTCACTACTTGCTGCCGTATCTTAGTCAAATTTTTTATCTGTACAAATGCAAAGGAAACCACAAAAAAAGGAGAGTAAAAGAAAAGGCATAACTGATACATATTCGATAGATATCAATTACATTTCAGGGATGGTATGTTAAATGCGAGCACTCTAATGTTACGTTATCATATATCATCACGCATGCGCACAAGCAACCGGAACTGTACCTGCTCGTTCATGTAGTTTCTTGTGTCGCTCTAGAGAAGAAATTGACACCATATTTTACCACCAACACCATTCATGCATTGCCTCCATGCAAGTTACCTAATGACGAATGGCATAGGCCATCCGTAGCCAATCTACTGGCTGTTTTGAAGTTTATATTTAAACACATCGTGAAAATCATAAAATTAATCATCAACAATCACCATTGAAGCAGATTTAACAAGGAAAAAAAACACCGAAACTATGTAGATCTATAAAACGAATGTTCAAAAATATAACAAAGGGACTTGTGTATCTTAAAAATCGATCATTACGAAAAACCAAGAATTTAAAGCAAGTTTGCATAAAGCATATAAATATCTGTGAAAAGAATAGCTGCAGAATGCAAGCTATAGATAGATTTCAAAATCATGTAAGAATGTCTCGATTATGATGTAAATGCATCAAAAAGACTGCATCAGACGACAGGATTTGTTTTCTAAACTCGATAATCATACCGGAAGTTCGTCACAGTTTTCACGCTGGTGCTTAGACGGATCACAGTGAATGACTAGCCACTGGAGCTCAAACTGCAAAATAAGGAAAAGCAACGGAATAACAGGACCTTTCACGACTTTCGAGTCTGCTTTTTTAACATCTGATGAGACTAAAGAAAAACATTGTCTTGAGTTTCGTAAATCTTATTTACAATTGAAACAAATGTAAGATTTTGTTGGTCGTTCAACATAAATACATGTACAAACATTCGTGGAGTCAGAAAGATAAAATTATCTAAGTTGGTGATATTCTCAGTCTTTAGTTCTGTCTTTGGTGACGTCAAAATGCTTATGATACCATGTAATTATGACGTCATAATGAAAACAATGGAAATCTTCAGCCAATCACTGCTCTATTAGGTACTACTACACGTGTGTAATAAAAATATTGCAAAGAGTGCTATGACAATGAAAAAATTATAACTCTTTGATAAATAATGTATTATTTGACGTTAAACCTATATAACTAAAAACAACTTTAAGGAATCAGCATTTTTTCTATGTCATTCGCATTATCATGATTTTTTTTTAATTAATTCGAATATTGATGTTTTGACAACGTACTTTGTAAGAAAATCGTGATTCATGATATTGTTACATTTCGTTCATTTCTACTGAATACGTAACCAATAACATATTAAGAAAATATTCTGAAGACTGTGTAATATATTAGTGTCTATAATTGATGATGATTCAAACCAGATGACGGATACCATCGCGTCTTTACAATATTATTGTAGTATATGTGAATATGAATGTCTCCAAGAGACAAAATATCAGCACTTATCCTAATACAAATAAACGTGGTCGAAAAAGCGTTCTCATACTTTCATTGAATTACACAGATATATGTTTTGCACGCCGTATTTTGCTAACCTACCGGAACTGTTCTTCCATCGAGTTCGTTGACTGGCTGGGCTAGAACGATATCACCGTTGATGTCAACCTGTGACCTCGCCACCATAGGCAGTGTCTGGATATCCTGACAGTCTATGAAAAGCGTTGTTAAGGTGCGGGTGACTTTGATATGGATTTTATGCCACTGGTTGTTAAAGGCCTAAGGACACATATAAAAAAAAACGATATAAGATAGTATATACAAAGAGAAAGTGCATAACGTAATGAAAAGGTAAAGTAATAAAGGATGCCGAAATAGCAATATTTGAGCTGACTGTCAAGAACCGGAATGATCCCAAAACAATAAAGAGTCACAACATTCGTTGTACAACTTCTATATTACATGTATGTATTAGTTTGCTTATTAAACTGCTGACCTTTCGAACATTTCGGTTGTCGAATGTTAAAGCCGTTTGGGTGTTACGAGCATTTTGGAAAACAAGCGCAATTTGTTTTGCCGGGGCATCGAACCTAAGGGCGAATTCTGACTGTCCACGAGAACTCTGAAAGTCAACCATGTTCCACACCATCCGTCTGGCTAATCCCTGTAATCTATACGTGGCTCCAAGGGAAAATTCGTCCGGCATTCCCAGGGGAAACATCGTTCTGTTTACCATTTTGTGTGTTGAAAAAGAGTACAAGTTGTGTCATGTTAAATTTGGAACTACAACTGTAATACTTTAATTCATTTAAATAAAAGAAGTATGGACATTATCAGATCAAAATGATGTACTATTAGTAGTAGAAAAAGAAAATATTTTTATCTCGAATGACCAGTTTGTCAAAAAAAAAAAAAAAACAAACAAAAAAACTTCAACTTTATTCAGTAATATTGAAATAGATAAAGCATGTGCCAATTAACAGAACTGTATCTTAAAACTGGAGCATAATACTGAAACCCTTAATGAAGCTAGGGGATAATCATACAGACATCGAAAAAGGACTTCACAATACAACGAAATCGAGCAAAGCACCAGTAAAATTATTAGGATCATACTATTGGACATTATATATCAAGGGACATCAGGTAAGTGGAATAGTTTCTCAAACAATACAAATATAGTCATAATTAAACACTTTATGTAGAAACGGTACAAATAACAAATACATAAAGAAATGGATAATGGCAACTTCAAAATTAAATGATATTTTATAAAATATTCAGAAAAGATTTTCCATTGGTTTTACCTTGTAGCTACGGATAATTGCTTCTTTTTTGCCGTTCGTTTGAGTTTATATGCTTGTTGGTATGTATTAGATCCACGCGTGCGCGTCACACCCCTTATTCTGAGATCACGTGCCTTATCTAACTGGAAGTTAGATATAAAATCGAATGCTGAAAATTAAATAAAACCATATTATAGATGATATGTACTACTTAATACAAGTCCGAAAACACCCTCCATTTATCACAGCATAGCAATGGAAACCTCAATCCAAGATTAATTCTACGATTTTACTGGTCTTAAAAAGATGCATGGGTTTAACAACCTGCTGTACCTGTATCCAAATAAACCAGATATATCTGGCATGGTAATGATTTGTTGATTTCGGACATCTTCTGCAAAACAAATGTAGATATAACGATTGTTTACCGTTGCTTATTTTAGAACTATTATTATTGTTTACAGTTTACCTACTGACAATAAAAAATCTAGCTTGTTGTAATTCGCAATATATCACCTTCATTTTAAACTATGACGATGTAAGGGGATACCATGCTGGCGAGTTGCCCATATGAGGGTCAACATGATTCACATGAGAAGTTTATGGAGCTGTAAGGTTAAACACATAACACCGTAAGAACCCTACATCAAAGTCATATTGTATTCCTGTCATCTTCAACATTTGTTAGAATTTACAGTTTACATCAGTTTGAAGGCATCTAGACTTATCTGTATTTCATTTTCACTTGCAACGTCCGACGTAAGGTGAAGTTTGTTACAGGACAAACTAATTTTCACGTATAAAGTGACCACATTAGAAAAGTAAAACAATAGACTGTAACACGTCTGTTTATGAGAACACAAATATTTATACATATTGAAGCGTTACACAAGACCAGGCAAATGTCCACTTCATGTCCATCTGACTTAAATGGCTTTGACCTATATGTTGTCTATGAAACACGTACCGCTTAGCCTATAGAAACACTCTCCTTGTGGTTTTTTAAGAGTCTCCATGAAAATACTTATTTCAGTTCAATTTAGTCTGCTTGCTTTGTAGAAAAGTTCAATTGTTTTTCACAAGCTAGTATCTGTTATAAATTCCTAATGATGAATGTTTAACCAATTTGTGTTTGGCCGTAATACGTATCGCCGATTTTATTATGCAAATGGATTTTCTTCCTTGCTTTTAATGATACAAAGTTATTTTTTTAATTACGTAACTCAACAAAAAATAAAGCAGACATATATTTTCGAGAGCTATTAAATAATAGAAAAAGTTAAACGGGTTAAGAGAACGCTTTTCCTCTTGTTACTTAAACAGCCACTTCCATCTCCAGGTGGTTTCTCGTTTTTATGTCAAGTGTTGTATTTTAAGTCCTTCACTGACGATGAATGTTCTCTTTGAAGTTGTACTATATCATTTCGTCTTGTAACACAACACATAGACTATGTAAGTCCCCCTTTCATGTCCTGCACTAAATTAGGTCTACTGGGAAGATCCCATGTATCGCTTGTATCGGGACCCAGCATCATGCTGACCTAGCAACGTGTTCGTTACCTTGACTTCACTTCCGTTACGGCAATTCTCAGACAAAATACGTTTAAGGACACAAGGGAATGTAATCCATCTGCTTTCTTTACACGTGCTTGAAACTGTTTCCCGATTCAAACATTTAAATGCCTCCAGCTTTTTTCTTTCTATTTCGCGAACATGCTCTGTTGGGGTCATCAACTTTCAATGAGATTTATGATAGCAAATGGTTATTGCTCCTTAAGAGTTGAATAGTTGTAACTCTGAAGTTATTTATCTTTTCAAACGTTTCCTATTTATCTAACAACCGTCGAATGGAAGCAAGAAATAAACAATTTTTTTTATTCTTAGCAAAGACATTTTCTCGAAAAGTTTTAAAAGTTACATTATATGTAAGTGTTTTAAAATTTAAAGAAATTATCAGAAAACAATGCAGACCACATTTAGACAACATAAAGTGACGAGTGACGAAACATTGAAATCGAAATATATGCATTTATCAACTTTTCAGTAGTGTTTCAGTCATTCTTACTGAAGGCAACATGAACCCTAAAACGACCTCTTATTGAAAAGAATGGAATTTATCTTAATCTTAATTGAAGATAATGGTCTGACGTTGCCGATGTACTATATCAATTATTGAAATAGATAAGCCATGTTGTCTATACCTTACTTAGTAATTAAACTGCATTTATCACTCTTAGTGTACCGTTGTGAACGTCACGTGTCAACATCACTTTTTACTCTGAGTAATAAAGAGACATTGATATATATGTGTTGTGTATGGTGTAACTATATACATCCTCGCGACAAATAGGGTTTAAGTGGTCTTTGAACTAACACCTGGATGTCGCCGACATCTAAAACGGATACAAGTTCCAGTATTCACTACCACCCAGATTCAGACAGACACTTAACCACAACTAAGCATTACTTTATGGTACTGTCCTCACTTATATACATAATCGTGCAACATAAAGGTTCTCCTTGGGTTAATCTATCCGGGAATACAGCAGCCACAGTAAAAATATTTTGACATTAATGATATGGATTGTTGACCATGAATGACATCGTCTCAGTCAATTATCACTTAATTGTTTACAAAATAAGATATATCTTCCTGTATAAGTATTCTCTGAGTCATGTGTAAACATATACCTATTTAACATTTTCAGTGGGTTTATATACCTTTATGCTAATTAGCCACCTACACGTCCGTATTTAACACATGACATAATTCAATGTTCTTTCTACTTCATCTCTCACATTTCGTCTCTGGGCTAATAAACGTTGAAAATTCCATTAATAATATGTTTATGTTAATTGTAATACTATCTATTTCAAGCAATCTGCTATTATTTTTCATACATATCTTTAGTTTCTATGGGTTTATCATCCACATTCATATCCATTTTAACACAAGTTTGCATATTTATATATAACTGAAATGTTTCTCTTATATGTAAATTAACCTTCGCAATCACATGGTAAGCGGGCATCATTTTTACAACCCTATTATATTTTTTCATGTCAGACACTTAGACATTGTTTGCTGAGAAAAAAACTTCAAAGTTCTGCATGACGTCAGACGAAATGCCGATATGTATTTGCACACTTTATCGTTTGTAAAGTTAGCATTAAACCTTCGATAGACATGCGTAGGTGATGTTGATATCGTTTACATAATTACTGACAGTTATGGCTATTAAATGTCAAGTGATAGGCTATATGGTAACCTTCTGAAGAATGTCTACCATGTATATGTCATAAGTACACCAGCGTTGCACTTTAGGTTTAAGTTTTAACATTGGACTTTTGTACACTACGCAGTGTTATATAATCATAATTATGTGAATGATAAACATTAATAGACTATTCAAAATATGAATAACAAACAAACCAAATAAAATCGGCAAGTACTTCATTATTCTTAACTTGATCTGTATGGTTATAATAGTACAAAAACAGTCCCATGCCCTCTTTTCAGAATATAACAACTATCATCACCCAGTATACAGTGTTATAAAATTAAAATGACAGAACGGAAAAAGACATTAAGAAACAAAAGGTGAAGAGAAAGCAGTGGATGTCGTGAATAATCTGAAGTGGTCTCTAGCTGTCTCGACAGAATGAATCACGTATTTCTGATAGGTATTTAGAAGTCTTTATATTTATAAATGTCTTTGAAATACAACCATACGATTGCTGGGGAACAAACGATTTTTATTGATATAAATTACATCACTGTTTAGTGTGAGTAACTGAATACGGTTGTAAGACACGCAGGGAGAGGAAAATAGGTCTAATCTGCAGATTTTGATGTTAAGGACCAGTTTCAGAAATGTTGTCCGTGCGTTAAGTGCACTTTATTGATAATTCTGCATTTCTTATTCCATATATCTTTTTCAATACGTATGTGGTAACTATATATAACCTTAAACAGCTTGGTTATCGAACAAGGGCATAGGGTAACTTATAGATACCAATGTTAAACTTGATAGACAAGCACACCAATATTAGCAGAAAGAAAATTGTGCCTTACCTTTGTTGTCATCGTCACCAGGCCGTATTTGACCACATATACTATGACCACTTGGTATAAGCTCTGTAATAGAACACGAGACACATCAGTATTATTTATATAACCGTAGGTGACAGGAATTTAAACAGAATTACGAGATTCGCAACTCAAACAGCATAGAAAGAATACAATTTGATGGATAATCATATTGCGATATAGGGTTGAATGAAAACATCATTTTTCCTTTTTGGCAGGTTATAGTTTTTCCAATACGCAGAATTTTTTTTCAAGATCGTTACAGGAGGCATTTAATACTAAAATGCGATCATTTTAATGCATCTCTTTCACGAAAAATATGCAGAGTGAAGTATGTAGCGGTGTATTTGTCCAAAAAATTAATTCTTTTTTTTTGTAATCACATTATATGTTACCTTCATGAAATTAACGACTTTGACTTAATTTTATTGGTCAGTCTTTTAAGATGTTTTTTATAGATAAGATCAAACAAGCAAAAATCAGGGGAAAGATATCTCCTAAGGCGTAATAAGTGGAGAACAGATACTATCTTACTATAACCTTATTTCAAAAAGGCATTTGGTAAACGTTTTAATTAGTTAATCATAAATGCAAAAATTAAAAATGATACGTCACGTCATTTGTTGCTCGGTTTTGTGGTTTTTGCCTTTTATTAACAGCTTTATTACCACTTTGGAAGTCCCTATGTTTTCTTTCATTTATATGAAAATATTTTACTTGTGTTGAAATCTATTTGCGAACCATCAAACACCTTACATACAGTACAAAAAAGCATTAAAATGAAGCACGTATACGATAAAGAGGAAAAGTACATTTTGCTACTAGATATTTTTAGTGTCAAATGATATATCGTTCGTGCGTAAAATTTCATTCAACACAATCAAAAAGCTATATCATGTCAAAAGTTACAAGCCTTACACTATGTAATAAAATGTTCATTGGTCTGTAAAAAATGTATCTGAAAGTCATTCATTTTAATGTAATGGTAATTTAACAAATTAAATACAAATTTGTACTTGTATGCACGCTTTACATGATGACAAGAGGGGAGGGCATTCAACTCGTCTCATATTCTATTATGAATATATTATAAATAGTAAGATTTTTTGCATGCCTAGTCAAGTACGAAATAATAATACTCAAACAGCGTGTCAACAAAACTATTTGTATTATGCGAGATCAATTATATTGGTGAACATCATTATTATTTCTTTAACCTTGCAAATATTGAGACAAAAACTAATGAATCGACATCATAAAATTTTTCTCTTTACTGGATTTCTGAATTCGTGTTCCATCTGTATCACATATTCTAAAATAACTGTATACACTTCACTGATTTATATTAACTTTTTTAGCTATTTTGTCATATCATATTATATACACAATTATCTAACGTAGACAACACCACCGTCTGGAAAAGGAAAATATGGGCTCAACTTCTTACTGTACTTCGGCAATCATTTTGTAATTTGGACATGCATCAGTTGATATTTTCTATTGAAATACGTATTACATAATGCATTCAGTTTCAAATAAACACGGCTTCCATGACTGTTATGTTAAAGCTCGCAAGAAAGTATTTCATTAATAATTCTATTGAATAGCATCATTAAATGAAGAGTCAACAAAATTTACGAAAAAAGGAAATGAGTTGTTCTGATGCGTGTTAAAATTCGACAAAAAGTCTTCTTTAATCACTCATACAGAACATCATAACATCATTTGGTGACGAGCAGTTTAATACAAGCGAGAAAATAAAACATTTTATATCAAAATATACTAAATATTGCACCGATACCTGAATTCTGCTCACAGTATACGCAGCCGTGTACAAAACTACTTGCTGCAAATTGCGTTCACACGATGGACAGAAAACCCTCATCGTGTTATTTAATAGCAGAACAGATTTATCAAATTCAAATTTATCGCTGAGGCATCTATGAAATACACTTGATCATTTAAAACCGTCATACATGAGGGCTCCGGCTGTGTAACAAGCTTCTAAAACGTTATGCTCAGCATAATTCTTTTTTATATATATATCAGGATTGATTAAACTCGTGAGCATTGCAGAAATAACGTATTACATTTGCTACTTATAGATGATCACTCTATATAAAATAGAATAATATGTGTGCAACCTGCCCATATCAAAAATTCTTTTCAACATCGATACCAGTTAGTCAGCATCAAAACGTACTCGAATCGTTTTCAATATTTCATTTTAAACCTTTTGACTAATTCTTCTGAATGCCTACAATTCAAGTATCAAACTTCATTTGAATAAAATTGATATATTAACTCTTATTTTCTAAATGCCCTCCTTTATGCTGTAAACGTCTTGTAATAATCGTTTTGATTCTTTCATAAGATATTGTTAAATGTACCCAAAGTATTAAAGCAGCATTTGTTTGATTAAGGTATCTACTGTTTGCCCATAAGAACATTGTCATATGCATAAATCGTTCCTCTTCAAATGTCTTGTTCCGATAACAGCTATTGGTGAGTATTTAATTAATTATTTACAACTGCGATATCAAAACATCTCCTCTGTCTTTGAAGTGTTATCATTATCTATTTACAGTGTCTTTATCACGTCCGTACCATCCAAGACCTAAACAACTTTATTTCACATTCATTGGTGCAAATAAGTCCCCTTTAGCTTTTAAAAACCTCACAGGTGGGCATTATTTTTTTATATCTCTCAAGAGACGTCGCCTGGACACCCCTGCGTTTGAAGCCCCCGTTATATACTAATTAATAGATCAATGACATTAAGCATTTGTGTATTATCACTTAAAGTTGTGATTGCCATGTGAGCGTATCCTATCAGTACAATATGCACTGGATGACGTATTAGTAATTTATGGTGCAAATCATGGATTATACTCATTTATATTGGGCAATTAATCTAATCTAAATACATGTTATTCTAGCCTCATTGTAATTCGATATCGATAAACTGTACCCTCATTTTTTCAATGGCAACTATGCTTACTGGATATTATCATATAGCAGATGTATCTTACATGATATTCAATTCATTTCTTTCTGTAGGCATCAGCAAATATTTGTATTTAATAAGATATTAGTACTAATACACCTCCTCAGAGGCATGGAGGCAATTCTTTATCACTATCACTATCTGGTACCAAAAAGGGTTATTTTTTAGCAACTTCCAATACCAGTCCTCCCTACAGGCATTTTCGTTACAAATGGAGGAAAAGTTAGCCTCTATACATTGCTAGTCTCGGTATGATCTCTGTTGCAAGTACTATGATGGCAATTCTAACGCTATACCCTTTGAATGGCTAGTATCAAAGATGCAGGTTTTCTCTAAATCTATTTATATTACTATTTAACACTATGCACTGCTCATAGAAGCTTTTTATTCCTATCAATGGGTTTTTCATTATCAGTTTCTATTCTTTGTACCATAGTGGCATATACCATATCAACCTTCAGTGCATGTACCATAGAGGCATGTTCATAGCTCTAAGCAGTTTTACCATAGACGCAACGTCGTAGCATCCTTCAGTACATGTGCAATGTATTGTAATCAACATGGGGACATACCTCCATTTATTACTCATATCATAGAGACCTGTTCCCGTTCAAATCAATTACAAGCACTATCTTTATTCTTATCCATTATTTGTAAAACAGATACATATTTAATCAGTACTGACAAAGATTGCTCTGATCATTATCCAATACAACTATCATTTATATGATTCCATAGCTAACATTCATCGCTGGTTGTAACCGGAATACATTGAATACGCAAAGTTTTCGAACTTGAATACTTGGAACTATCTCAGAAAGAGCGCTATACGTATCATTGATAATTTTTTACTGGTTATTGAGGTTTACCTGTAATTTGAAACTGAGGTCAGTGAAGGAAAATGTGTTCTGTCGAAGTTGAAAACGTATAGAGGTTATGTCAAATGACTAATGTGTATCAAATAAAAAGAATCTATCACGAATAAACCTTTACTTGTAAAGAACAAACGTGTAATTCAGATCCAGAATTAAACATTCAAATAACATTATTGTTCTATCAATGCTAATATCATAACATGAACATAAGTATAAGGATATATTTGATATAAAACGACTATACAAGGCCAGACATGTCATGTTTGACAGGTGTGGGAATTACATTAAAGCAACAGATCTTGGCATGAGTTATAATCTTCAAAAACCTAAGAGTTTCCTTCTGACATGCTTTTTGCAGAAATGGAACATCTGAACACATCAATCGATCGCCTCAGCTTTGTGACGGGTCAGGACCATTTATACCTGGACTCATTGACATGGAGATAATGTGTTGAGGAGTAAGAAATTGACATTAGAATTCACCTCGGGTCGTATTGTTAAGTCGTCAAACCATTTCGACTGATGTCAATTACAGCAATATTATACTAGGATACAACAATCCTGGTTTTGTTTCCAAAAGTCATTTCCTTCTAATGAGTTTTACCCTACGTTGATATTGACCTACTTTTTATTGTCAAAGGAAAATGAAATGCTCAAGGAACTTTAGACAGACTTAGCAACATATGATACAGTCGACAAAGTCAGCAGTTATACACATATACAATTATCTGCATAAATCTCTTTTAGCATGAAAGTTTAGCGTTAACGCTGACTCGGGGTTAGGTCAGACAGTCAGTTTATTCACATCGAGAGCTTCAAAGGAGCTTCTACATTCCCACAGAAATAAATTGTAATCCATGAAACTGCGTGGTAACCTCCCGTGTATAAAATAACACCTGATTCATGCATTCCTGAGTGATGTTTTACTACAATTTACACGGTCTCGCTTCACATAGTAAACAGTCTGTGAATGGAATGAAGATATTTGGTACATCTATACACGCCGGCTTACACTGGATTTCATTTATAACAAAATTAGGGTAAATGGTGGGTATTGCAAAATAAAAAATATTTTCGTAGCTTCTCACATTAGATTCATCAAATACCAATATCTCTTTCCTAAAATAACGTTGATATTGGTGTCTTACCACACGTAGCTTAAGAGGATGAAAATTAAATAGCGATTTAGTTATAATTTGGATTAGTGTTTATATACAAACTAATTGATATACCTCACATACCATACGACGTCACGTATTTAGAGTTAGATACAGTAAGCCAAATAACCGCATCATACAGCTGTTTCGTCCTTCTTGGACTCGTTAGTAGTGGTGAGGGCTTAAATTTCTAGGCAGAGGAGGCGACTGAGGAAAATCCGATGTGATCGAAAGAAATGTAAAAACATCTAGATGGGGAGGCACAAGCCCCATAATTCAATAAATTTCGTAATTTTCATATATCACATAATTAAATTTGTATGTACTGGCTCGTGCCACTATTCGAATGAATTAACAACGCGGCATGAATTTTAACGAATCAAGGGATGAAAAAATATAACACGACCGCTATTATACAATGTCTTTCCTTTGGTAACACTTTTCCTTTATCGGAATGCCATTTGCATACCAGTTGACAAATTTGATAAGGGCATCTAAAATTCAATAAAATTATTGTATATTGTAGAACAATCAATCAAAACAAGTAGAATACGATAATATGGATATTATAGATAATCTAATGTGCTTTCACTGACACCTGTCTATAAGAGCCATCTGTCTATAAAGGTTAATGTTCCGGTTCGCAAAGGATTCTAACCTCTAAGCAACGACCACATGCCAACAAAGGTCACTTTTCACTGATACGCTGGATTGTCATACATCACATTTGCGAACCAAAAAAGGCATTGCGTTGAAAAGTCAGTGCCAGAGTGCTGCTTTTCGTTTAGCTAAAAAGCACTTTTAACGTGGACATTTTAAAAGTCGGCAACACGTCGATCTGTAATTATCGATCACTGATCAGAACATGGAAAAATTAGTGAATCACTGTTCTTGCTAGTTCCTCCACGTTCTCGCCACGTTCCTCCACCCTGGCAGAGGTTAGGATCGCGGTCTAGAACCTCAACCCTGGCAGAGGTTAGGATCGCGGTCTAGATCCTCCACCCTGGCAGAGGTTAGGATCGCGGTCTAGATCCTCCACCCTGGCAGAGGTTAGGATCGCGGTCTAGATCCTCCACCCTGGCAGAGGTTAGGATCGCGGTCTAGAACCTCCATCCAGGCAGAGGTTAGGATCGCGGTCTAGATCCTCCACCCTGGCAGAGGTTAGGATCGCGGTCTAGATCCTCCACCCTGGCAGAGGTTATGATCGCTTTCTAGAACCTCAACCCTGATAGAGGTTGGGATCGCTTTCTAGAACATCCACCCTGGCAGAGGTTAGGATCGCTTTCTAGAACCTCCACCCTGGCAGAGGTTAGAATCGCGGTCTAGATCCCCCACCCATGCAGAGGTTAGGATCGCTTTCTAGAACCTCCATCCAGGCAGAGGTTAGGATCGCGGTCTAGATCCTCCACCCTGGCAGAGGTTAGGATCGCTTTCTAGAACCTCCACCCTGGCAGAGGTTAGGATCGCGGTCTAGATCCTCCACCCTGGCAGAGGTTAGGATCGCGGTCTAGATCCTCCATCCTGGCAGAGGTTAGGATCGCGGTCTAGATCCTCCACCCTGGCAGAGGTTAGGATCGCGGTCTAGATCCTCCACCCTGGCAGAGGTTAGGATCGCGGTCTAGATCCTCCACCCTGGCAGAGGTTAGGATCGCGGTCTAGAACCTCCATCCAGGCAGAGGTTAGGATCGCGGTCTAGATCCTCCACCCTGGCAGAGGTTAGGATCGCGGTCTAGATCCTCCACCCTGGCAGAGGTTAGGATCGCTTTCTAGAACCTCAACCCTGATAGAGGTTGGGATCGCTTTCTAGAACATCCACCCTGGCAGAGGTTAGGATCGCTTTCTAGAACCTCCACCCTGGCAGAGGTTAGAATCGCGGTCTAGATCCCCCACCCATGCAGAGGTTAGGATCGCTTTCTAGAACCTCCATCCAGGCAGAGGTTAGGATCGCGGTCTAGATCCTCCACCCTGGCAGAGGTTAGGATCGCGGTCTAGAACCTCCACCCTGGCAGAGGTTAGGATCGCGGTCTAGATCCTCCACCCTGGCAGAGGTTAGGATCGCGGTCTAGATCCTCCACCCTGGCAGAGGTTAGGATCGCTTTCTAGAACCTCCATCCAGGCAGAGGTTAGGATCGCGGTCTAGATCCTCCACCCTGACAGAGGTTAGGATCGCTTTCTAGAACCTCCACCCTGGCAGAGGTTAGGATCGCGGTCTAGATCCTCCACCCTGACAGAGGTTAGGATCGCGGTCTAGATCCTCCACCCTGGCAAATGTTAGGATCGCTTTCTAGAATCTCCACCCTGGCAGAGGTTAGGATCGCGGTCTAGATCCTCCACCCTGTCAGAGGTTAGGATCGCGGTCTAGAGTGGTCCTATTCCATCGGTGACCAAATAAACGTGGAGTCGTGGTGATGAAAAAAGTAACGGGTCGATGGAGACGTGAACTGTAGTGAAATAGACTCCGTAATGCCCGACCTTTTCTGTGATATACACGACGGTACACCGATTAACAACATTATTAGTCTGGAATGTTACGGATATCAGACTATTTATCATACACAATAATAAAGTTGTCGTTGTATTTGGTTTGTTCTTGCGTTGGTAATAGTTAGGTTTCGGAATGTTATAAACTGCAGATAAGATTTGAATTCATAAAGAAACAGAAGATATCCATATAGTTTTCTGATGAAATAGAGCAACGTATACGTCACAAATATCTACTCAGGGATTGTACAAAAATCACAAGTAAATAGTGCCTTTTAGCATGAATAAACAACACTTTACAACTGTTTCGTCCTTCTATGACTCGTCAGTAATATTAAAGACCTAACTTTTCAAACGTAGAAGGTGAATATGGAGAAAATCTAAAGTAATCAAATGAAATCTAGAAAAGGAGTGACATGATCCTCATAATTAAATGAAATCTAGAAAAGGAGTGACATGATCCTCATAATTAAATGAAATCTAGAAAAGGAGTGACATGATCCTCATAATCAAATGAAATCTAGAAAAGGAGTGACATGATCCTCATAATTAAATGAAATCTAGAAAAGGAGTGACATGATCCTCATAATCAAATGAAATCTAGAAAAGGAGTGACATGATCCTCATAATCAAATGAAATCTAGAAAAGGAGTGACATGATCCTCGTAATTAAATGAAATCTAGAAAAGGAGTGACATGATCCTCATAATCAAATGAAATCTAGAAAAGGAGTGACATGATCCTCATAATTAAATGAAATCTCGTAATTTTCGTACATCTGATGATTTTTGAAGAACATCAAGTACACGTGTATGCATTAAAACGTGACAAACAGGTGTCCACCAACAAAAAAAACTGATATCAAAAAGATATGTGATATCCGTTTTACGATGTATTTTAGCATTACATTGGCATTTTATTTCATTTATGACCGTCATAAATGACATGGTCTTACAGGAAAATATAAATTTTCAAAGCTCAGAATTTCATCCCTTCGCATGCTGCTTTACCAGTAATCAAAGCAAAAATGAATAAGTCAGTATTAACGGATAGAGAGTGTAATACAACAACAAAGAAAGTCATTTTAACGACGAGTCATAGCCATTTCCATGGCTACAATAATGACGTAATAAAAACAATGATCTAATCGTAAGCCAGTGGTACATTAATTCACACATCTCTCTGGTTTATTTATAGCAGAATGATTGTTTACTCTATTTGTTTACTGGTATCTTGTTTATTCATTGTTATTGTGTGTTTAATAATATTCGTATTTGTAAGTCTTGTGTGTCTTTTCCTTACAAAATGAACATCGACGTTTTTTTTAGGAAACCCACACTATTTTTGACAAAACGGCAAAACAAGACTTGATATCATAGCACCGCTTGGTGATTTTTATTTCTATTGAAGTGGGTTTTCATGCTTAATATGAATATGACGCTATGCACATTCCTATTCATGACGTCAAAAACTGAGAATGAAAACGAAATACGATTTCCTCACTTGATACCGTTGTGAAGTCTGTAGCATTTTGATTTCCGACTGTACAAAGCGTTGATTATACGATATGAAACGATAGGAACCTGGTATTCTCTTATGCTGTTTACTAAGGTTTCGGTAAGTATGGCTACTATCACTTAATCTTGTCTACCTTATCACGAATCACGTAGGTAGAAAAAGCTCCCATAAACAAAACAGACATAAATCAACGTTATCAATAGGTACAGGCCCAGACAGAATTTCATCAAATTTCATTAGTTTAATGAATATAAACTTACTTTTATTTGTTATATATTAAAAATATGAAACGTATTAGTCATTTTTAATTCATCATCTGGTTTTTATTAGTTTAATACTTTCATGATTTTTATGTTGGAAAGTTTGGAGATACAGATAGAGATTAGCATAAGTCATAAATCTTGTGTCACGACATGGTCTGATCTAGCAGACACTTTGTCCTAAAGTATCCATGGATGACTATATATAGACCCAGCCATTGTTACTGTAACTGTTGCGTGATGAAAAGAACCGGTGTTCGTATCAAACAACGATGGTTGAAATTATGTAATACATGTTAACAGTGGTGATATTGACACAGTTAAGATAAGGAAACATAGATACTTAAACTTGATGAATCACGTCGGGATTTGGCTTTCATTCTGTATTGTGTACAACAGATTATGTTTTTAGATTAGATCTTCGTCGAACTCATCGCTCTCCTTGGTGGTTTATTTATCTAGAACTTCACAAAAGTATTTTAGCTTGGTAACAAGACATTGGAACCGAAAAATTGAAATTGAACAAGTTACAAAATGTGCAATGCCAGGGAAAAAATACATAAAGACTATTTAAGTGATCAAGTAATCTTGTGAGGTTTTAGTTCTATCACGCAGTACGTGTTGGGTTACACTGAGAAGTAGATTCTCGTGCATCACACATAAGTCGCCTCACAAATAAAATATATTCCACCTGTATGATAGCCATCGTTGTGACTCCGGACAATGGCCGTCGGAAGACACTATCTGACAGTCGTTCGGTTAATGTTGGTCACTGCCAGTCACCTGTTACAACACTGACTTTATAGACCGATAACACTGGAGGCGTGGGACATCCGTCAAAGACATGTTAAATGCCATTAACGAACTGTATCACATTTTGCGTTATCACCATCTGTGGTGAGAAGGGGTTAAGCATGCATGTAGCTTCTGTCAGACCTCCTTAGATTTATAACTACTTGTATTGTTTTAGATTTCTACGTGAAATACAGTATGATTGATTTTATCGTAGATGTCTTTTTTTTCAATTTGTGCTTTGGTCAGTATGATCCGCGTATTGGCGTGTAAGCAAAATGGAGTGAGAACATACAAGCTTTGCTTGCGGATATTCTTAATTCACACCTCGAGGACAATGTGCATGCCTCATACTTCTATAGCTCTATAGTGTTAATGTGAATAACGAAGCATGCATCCTTACTTCCACCTCGAAGTCGTCATGTTACTCTGGCGTCGTTTTTCAACACTGTAGGTCCCTGGTATCGCCACGAGACCGAGAAGGACGACACAGCTGTATGATGTTGATAGCTTCATTCTTTAGCTTTGCTGTATCTTATTTTAAGATCACATTGAAAAGTGCTATTCACTTATATGTCTTTTTTAATCCTTCGCAAAACAAATAATAGAAGATTATTAATCAACTCGTACAAGCTTACTGATTGACAACATCAGTGTAAAGTAAATGTCAAATACTGTAATACTGTCATATTGATGAATAATGTCAGGTGCCAAGATTCTTGTAAATAGTTAATTGAAAAAAACTGATATGCAATGTAACTATTTAAGATTAGTTGTGCTTCCAAATGAATAAAAACTAGCATAAATTGTTACAACTAAAACTACAATTCTTGTTTGGAAAAGAACAAATCACGTTGCGAAGATATCATACTTTAGAATCGACCGACAAATAAATGAAATAAAATTAGGTTAGATCGAAACAAATGGCAAGAGCATGACGAAATGACATGAGAAATATATAAACATTCTAAAAGAAAAAAATCATTCCAATTCAAAATCAACGAAACAAGGGCAAACCAGAATCGAAAGAAAAGAAACAAAGCAAAGTACTGGAGAAGAAGACCAGGTTTTCTGCAAGGATAAGAGTCGTCCTTCACTTTCGTCTTTCTCATCACAATCTAGAGCAATCCAACTTTGTAATGCTAATGAGATCTAAATTTATCATAACGAGATTACCATGGCATACTGCTTGTTTTTTTCGATCAGCTGTAGAGGTCTTCAATGGATAACATTATATTGGTGATATTGACTGCAACAAATTCATGGATGTTGGGGAAGCAGTGAAATTGCAGTTCAAAAGAAAGAAAAGACAACTTCAAAAATTAAATTGAGACACAATTCAGAGTCAAACAGCAACACAAGATTATTCGATTAGGAACAAACATATGCAGTTATATGTCGGTCACACGAAAACGTCGAGTGTACCATAAAGTGATTAATTTTCGTGAGGGTTCTCTTAACCTATGAAGTCATATGTCCACGAACAGAGGAAATAGGTTTAAGTATATTTAATGTGCTTTACTTATTCACTAAATTAAGTGTCCACGAAAAAGCTTGTGGTTGGGTTGGGGGAGGGGGGGATTACATTCACCCACACACAAACACACACAAAAACGGGAACCTCGAAAATATATGATTGGACAGAAAAATACTTGTAGAAAATGTGAGAGATATGATGACATTAAATGTGTTCACTGTATAAGTTATAGAATAATTACACTATTTATAAGGATTACATATATTATAATGCAGATACCTTTACAGAACATATATTGTTTGTTTATGGTAATTTTATCCCTTTTTATAATATGTTTTTAAACTGGAACAGGAAGCAACAGGTTCATGTGAAGTCATAAACCATTGTTTATCTAACAGGTGCAAGTAGCAGGGGTCAAGTACATGTATGTATACACGCCAGAGTCTTATAAATCTACTGAAAGTAGCAGCTTAAGACCAATTCAATAAAAGCGACAGATGACTGTCGCCAGTGTCTTGGTTTGAATTATTCTATCGTGCATCTCCGCACTAAAACATGTCTTCACAATCACAGCTGAACAGGGATCAATTTTTAATATTTGCATTACATTCATTGAAAAGATTGTTAATATTATATTTTTACAATTTTATTGTGGCTTTTTGTCACAATATCAGGTGATGAAAGTGTGCTAGGTGAGTTAGCATGACATTAAACTAGGAAACATCCAGGTGTATGGGAGGAAAACTAGACAAATTCTGCAATTCCATCCAACCAGTGAATACATTTCAGTAATAAATAAAATAGTGACGGACAGAAAACAAGCAGGCATGAACGTCAAAACGTGATGAACATACAGTAAAAAGCATTGGTATTCTGTGTTTGCAGTAGACCTTATCTCGAAAGAATGACAGTGCAAATCGCATACTCGCGGCGAAATGGGCCACGTATCTTGAGCATGTTCTTGTGCACTGTAGAATAAATTAATTTTATCATCTGGTAAATCTTTATGATGAAAGATAGGTCTACGAAATCGCCCCCAACTTGCCATTTTTATTGTGTAGTCGGGGCTGTTTAGAGTGTCTCCCTTTACAGCTTGGTCTAGAAATGCACAAGGAAGTTTATCTGCAATCATGGCACTAATTGCTCCACAACAACAACTACAGACTACAAAGTATATATCTTATAGATGTTTATGTCTATTTAAGGACAATGGTATCATATTGAACTTACTTTTCTTAATACAACCGACTTTTTATTAGAATTAAAATTCAAATATCGATAACACAGTATAAGAAACTTCACGAAAATACCAACACGTCAATATAATCATAATGCAAACTCCATAACAATAGGGCAAAATGTGTACAAAAGAAAGATTTTCACGGAGACTCCGGACGATTAAGCGTCCTTTGCTTCATCGACGTCACCCACCATGTAAACCTTGGTAAATCCACGTTAGGAATGTCACGTTGTCTAATGAGAGTGAGGTGTACAACAACCGAAGCAATACACTAACTTACAGGCATGAAATACGTTCAGATTTATATCACACAAAGAAATATTTCTCAATGAGATCACTAAGGCGACCATAAAACCGGCATTTTTTTAACCCTTGTGCTACGAGCTTGTTACTCAGTTGACAAATTCTTTCACCAAAAGCGTTATAATAGGAAGAGACCCTTTAATACAGAAACACCATTGGTTGGGGATGCAGAGATATTGCTATCAAGAAATGAAACATTCACAATAGGAAAATTTAAACCATCCCGTATATATACTAAAATGCTAAATATACTCGCAACTGTTTGTTTGTGACACTGGATTGTTAAATAAATTTGTTTGATAAAAATATATGTACAACACATACCACGTGCCAAGTCCATTTCTTAAAAGTTATTCTAAGTACTAACCCTTGTATCTGTCTGTACCTAACTTTCTTATTCTAAGAGTAATGATAAAAACATTACAAAACTAAATGCTGATTCCATAGCGATAAAGTTTTTATTTCATTCAAAATGTCATCAAACATTCATTTTTAAAATGTGCATGAGTATATTTATATATGCACACAAAATAAAAATAATGTTGACTGATACAAATTCGCATGCTAGGCTTTAACATTATCAAAGCAGAATATAACTTTCGCGCGTTCATTGAGCAAACACAACCCATTTGTTTTACGTGACCCTGTATGTGGAACCCATCAATCATAAAGCGGTACAGGATAGGAGCAGGTTATAGGGGTCCGTATTGACTAATGAAAGGGGTAGAAAACAGGTGTGAACAACGTCAGCATTGTGGCCGGTACGATACTGGTAATGTAACAAAACTAGATAGTGAGAATTTGTAACTCAGTATAGCAGGCCACCCAGGTGATTGCACGTGTTCGTTACGGTGAGTCGCAAATTATTTGCGCTGAAATGAGATTATATTTATACGTAACACTGAAACAGTTGTTGTCAATTATACATGTATGTAACAAATTGGACGATACAAAAGATTTGGAAAAGCAGGTATGGCATCGATATATCCTATAAAATACTTCTAAATCTTTGACTTAAATCAGAATGGCGATGGGATAATATTTCTTATAAATGTAGATATGTAGATAATATGACCAGATTTACAATTTTCATTTAAATGTCGAACCTAACGCTGGTAATTGTGGGAAAGGCTAGACATTCCAACATGATAATAACAACTTCAAATATTAATTAAGTTATAGACAAATTATATACCATTTACAAAAGATCATCCATCTATTTTGGTGATACAAGGGCTCAGAGGATTAGAAACCAAAAACAGAAGTGTAAGTCTATTTAGGCAATTATATAGTCAGGGAAGTCAGTCTAAGCAATAAGACGATTCTATAAAAAGTCATCTTTCTAATCAATTACGAAAAAACTACCTAAGGGAAGATGTTCTATATGTTCCCCTAACAGTTAAACAATCTTAAATACCTCATGATTATTGGATTCGATCTGCCAGATACCACTAGCGTATCGACCAAACGAAAGGAAGACAATTATTGATAACAACGAATTTCGCCAAAAAATGGCTGTCTACACCTGTATATTTCGGGTAACAATAATTAGCATTTTCGAGGACGTTACCTACAAAAATAAATTTAAGACATGCAAAAAGAGATGGTATTCCAGACAAAGTCATACTGAAAGGCTAAATTTAATGTATAAGCATCATCAAAATAATTCATTTTAAGAATATTAAAGTAATTTACCCCCATAAAAGCTACTGAATGACAGATTTACTCTCACTGCTACTCTAGAAGTCAGCTATATCAATTTCATCGTTAAATTGAGCGAAGAATTGTTGATCTGTGCGAGTCACACGGCAGCGTGTTAAATAACCCGTCCTATTATAAGCATAAAACTTCACAACGTCTAAACTGAATTTCAGAACATTATCTAATTATTCTATAAGTTGTCTGCTAAATGTGTGAATATCAATATCACTTTTTTCTCAACGCAAATATTTTGGAATCCTTGCTGTTGTAAAATGTTATACAAATATCTCTACATACCTTACATATCGTGAAGACAGACCCACCTTTTAAAATTTTATTTGAACATGGTTACAAAATATTTTTGCTTTGTTTTCATACCCTAGTAATCATTTTGAAACTAGCGAGCATTTGACTGGTTTTACAAGAAGAAATATCTAAGGTTTAGTTTTAACATTTTGTTTTGAAACACTTTAAACAACCGATAATAGACTGAACGATATACAATAGTGCTGGTCACCGATATATGTAGTCGCTATCGAGTCTATAATGTCCTATATGGTAGATTACTGTCTATGTCCGTCGTTACGGTATGAAGGTGAGATGTCTATCGATAGGCGACAATTCAAGACACACCGACATAACCCCTGAAGTTACCAATCAAGCATATTCGCTGCAGTGAACTGGAAAATATGTCTAGTGATTTATAGTCAACTTAAACATCCTTCAAAGACGAAATGTGCAATATATCTCCAAAGATTTATATAACATTTAACAATCAAAGATTTTGTTTCTGATTTATTAAATCCTAATTAGAAGCCGATTACAGCTAATTATGCTTAATTAGTAGTTATCGTTATATTTTAGTACATTGTATTATTCGGGTAAATTTATAACACCAGGGTCTTAATTTAAGTAGTGCAATGATAGAGTGACAGAATATCAATGATCAATGAATATCAATGAATATCGAATCTATCGCTCGGTGTCATACGAATAAATTTCGTTTTCCAATTAATCATGTCAAAATCTATATTATTACCTCATTAAGACGTAAATACCATTGAGAGTTTTTTTAAAGTCTCTGCATTATTTAGTTCAATATTTTAAATGAGACGGACATCAATATTTTTTCCAAATTTTACGATGCAAATAATTACATTTCTGAAGCCTTTTTTGTTTTGACTAATAAAGAATCATCATCATATGAAATCGCTTTGGATAAAACTTTTTTTTTTAATTTTACATTAATTGTGATCAATAAACAACAATACCAATATGTCAACACGACCTTAATCCAAACTCAAATTCAATAAAACGAGGGCAAAATATGAAAAAAGAAAGATTTCCAGGGAGACTCCTGAAAAAATAAAAGAAGAATAAGACCAGGTTATCCGGAAGAGTAAGCGTCATTTGATCCATTGACGACAACCACAATGTAAACATTGTCAATTCAAGTAAGTAATGTCACGTTCTCTAATGAGAACAAGATATACAACACCAGAGTCAATAGGCAAACTAACGAGCGTTAAACACATCCTGTTTCATATCGTATAACGAATTATAATATTTCTCAATGAGATAACTTTGATGACCGTAAAACTTTCCAATAATTTTCTTCAACCCGTAGCTTTTGAAACCATTTGTTACTAGTTTTTCCTTCAATTGACAACTTCCTGCACGAAAATCTTGATAAGGGAAATAGGCCCTTGTATCTCTAATCAGTTGCAACATGTAAAGATCAAGTGTTGGTTATGCAAGGATTTTGCTATTCAGAAACTGAAAATTCACAATAGAGAAATTGAAATCATCACGTTTATCACACAGCTTGATGAAAATCTATTCATGTTTCGTTGTAGTGTCCTTGATTTCCAGTTTTGGTGGGTATATAAGATTGACGTGGTAAGTACAATTTCTTGTTGTTTAAAGACAAAACGTCATCAATATATCTTAAAGTGAAACCAAACGACTTTGGAAGTCAGATATATCATTGAGATCAGAGTAACAAGTCTCAATTCTACTTATGATTTGGATGCCCTAGAGAATGGGACCAGTCTATATTTGGCATTAAAGTATCTAATTATTTTATAATATTGAAAAGTGTTATCCACTTTTGTGTCTTTTGAACAACCCTTATATGTTTAACATATATAATGTACTATTAAATGTCTTAAAATTCCGAGAAAAACGCACGCTTAATGAGAAAATAAGAAAACAATTTATTATTATCTGGAACCAAGCATAAATGTAAAAATAAAAAAAAAACAAATTAGATTTAGACGATTATGTACGATGTCAATTGCAGTGTGGAGAACCAGCTGTTGGTACTTATATTAATTTTATAACGAATGCATTGTTATACACATTGTCATAATTCTAAAGATGTTTTCCACTATTCCGATAGGCTCCTCGATTAGAGACTAGATGCTGTTATAGTGCCGAGTGTGTATAAAAAAGAGCAATCTATTTCAATCAATTCGCTTATCAGATGAGGTATGCTACATAATATGTTATGACAACACCATTTTTGCTGAATAAACGTCCAAGTTTGAGATATTATCGAGGTCAAGATGGTCGTGAAAAAACGTAATTTTATCACGTTTGCGTATTTTTCTGCCATTGTTTATCTTTCTCAAAGATTTGAAAATAGAGGTATCTTTTTTAGAAATAATTATACATGTTCACTGCTTTTCATCAAAATTAAAATTGGAGTTCGAATATGATAATTGAATAAAAAGACAATTTTACAGCCGAAAACTAAACTTAAAATGACAAATAAAATTCATATATATTTGGGGTGAAATTGAAGAAAAACAGAAATTGATATTGACTTTATAAGGAATGTGATATATTATCGTGCAATTAAAGCCACCTATGTTTTGTATTGCCACTTGCGTTTAGCCGGTACGACAAGCGGTAGCACTCGACGTGTTTATGCATAGAATGATTATACACAGAATTGCAGCATGATGCACTTCACATACCACACTGGAAAATGAATGTCAAGCCATAATAACCTTACACTAAGCAGCCGACGCTATCAGAAAGTGTTTTGTCTTTAGTTTTTTATATTATCGTGAATATACACGTGTGGTAATTCCAAAATGAAATTTAAAAATAAGTCACGATTATTTTTTTTAACACAAATAGTATTTGAATACCAAACTCCCATTCATTCCAGCCGACAAAGCCGTAATAAGCTGACCTAAGCGTTCTGTATATATATATTCGGTGCTATAATAGGGAGCACGGTAAGAATTCTGTGTATTAGACACACTGTAACTGTTTGTATATATGTAGGACACATCCAAGTAGGTAAATAGCCTTACAACACAACAATCAACTATTCATGTGAGAAACGTATACAAGAAAACTTTATTACTTACGTGCATATATAACGTCCACTACAGTGGCTAGTACAGCCAATCTTGCTATCCATCCCATACTGTCTGAAAAGGAAAAAGAAAAAATCTATCATACAAAGTTTTCAACTGATTTTCGAAATAAAGGAATTGTTGGTTGCAGTGATATCGATTTCAAATGGTGTTACCTATTGATATTTTAGTTGTGTAGAATTAGTTATATACCTCAGTTTTTTAAAAAGATTTTACAAAGTGATAGACGATTTGATACATTACATGAGTTTATCAATAATTTTATCACGCGACATTGACTTTTGTCGACTTTAAGTACAAAGAGCCTCCTATAAAACGGTGCATATCGCATCTAGTGACCAAGTATTTCGTTATCAATTACTACGTACAAACTGAAGACAGATTATCATTAACATTATTGAGTTGTCTTCAAACGAAGAGATATGGCGTACCATTAGAGAAGTTAGCTATACCGGTACACCTACAGTACAAAGTTGGTACTTATCTCGGTACTTATCAGGTGTAAAACACGTGGTGTCATTTTCTAATTATCACAGTGTCAAAATCCTCGTTAGTTAAGAATCTTCTCCACTACAACGGTGTGGTAACTAAAGTATTCATTACATCGTGTCATAAAGAACTATCTCTTCTTTATAACACAAATTACGAACTCGTGAGACTTCTAGCTGACAGAATGCATTCAACGACTGACAAACTACATAAATTTGCCGAATTTGTAACATAATTATTAACTAAATAATACAAAGTCTCGTTTTTCCTTGTTGCTTTTTAAATGTATTTTCAAAAGAAAAGGATTATTCATTTTCTAAATGAGGATTTGTTATTTGAATGCTTTTACATAATTTACTGTTCATGGCTTCCGATATATTTAACGTCTATTGTGTATAACATTGTTATTTTGCTGGAACAGGTGTACAACATGTTGAGAATGTTTCTCGTTTGAAATAAAATTCACTTTTTATGACCACTGCAGACTTAGGTTGTTAAAATCTGCGAGAGCATATGTCTTTTAAGTAAACATAAAAACAGGACGTATCTATAGTCGAAGACAAGAAAAACGATACATTCAAAACACAAGTAAAAGGGTATCACAGTAGTCTATACCAGCTAATACTCATTTAAGATGCTAAATGATTAAATTGTTTGCTATAAAGTCTTCAGGTCGCTTGTTATAGCCCAAAGCATGGTGTTTTATGTAAGAAAATATTCATATCTTAAAAGAGATATTTTTTATCAATTCTTGGAAAAAAACATGATAACTGTTAAATAGATCAAAGTAAGATAATGAATACATGTTAAACAAGACGAAAGAGAAATGGTAATGATGCACAGGCGATAATCTGATGATATCTTGAAAACAATCCACACACAGTGAACGTTAAAGTAACTTAACATTGTTTCTTGTTGTTTTGTTTATGTTTTTAAAACTATTTCATATAAAGATCCACACGACTCATGGTAAATTGCTGTTATTTGCATTTTTGTATAGCTAAGACAAAATGACACTAAATCCAATCCAAAGAGCTGATCAACTGCGTAACTGATTTCAAACTTTAATCGTGGTAGCTAAACCAAATCATGTACCACTACAAGCAAGTACACAGGAATTAGAGAAACATTTATATATTTGATTTCATACTAAACCCAATATGAAAACGTAATTGTGACGTACTACTTGCTTCCACTAGAAAATATCGGACTTTATATCACCACCTCTACATATGGATGTACAAGTACTATACCTCTGATATTTCCATTTCACAACGTGTGTGTGTGTGTAAATTATTTGAAACCGTCATCTGAAAATGCATGCATGATAAATACATAGATGTTTCCTCTGATCGGTTTTGCACATTCGCAGAATCTACTCGTGTATGCCACATCGGCTACCCACAAACACTTCAGTATGTGCATATCTTAAATGTCACAAATACTGTTTAAACGGACCGTTTCATAGACACTAAATTAACCACATTACCAACTTAACACTAATAACTCACATAACAAAGCTCACATAAGTTTCTTTGACATCTAAAATTAACACGTTACGTCTAGTATAATGATACAAATACATCCATGTTTGCGCGAAGACAAATGTCCGGGGAACCTCAAGAGAGGAAAACAGAGAAGAAAGAGACGACAAGAAAGAAAGGGAAACATCAAGATCCTAAGTGTTACAATTGGGGGGAGGGGGCAGATATATTTTGGCCTTTCCAATTTAATTTACCCTCGGTATTAATGGAAGATATCTCCCGATTCTGCAGAGGAGGGAATTGTTAGTCGCCTTATGCAACATATAGTAAGATACAGCAGTATCGGAAATTCCATTTGTACCTACAATATGTGTCCTTTTATTTGTTGTCTCTCTCGGCATGCATTATGAGATACAGAAGGCATATTACTTCTCATTGAAGAGAAATAGGTTCATATCAAAAATGATATATAATTGGGATTTTTAATAAAAAGGTTCAACCATATTTTTATACACGATTCTTCAAATATGATATTTCAAATACCTAACCAATTGAAGAAAAAACCTCCAGAAACTTAATCAATGTTATATATTAGCACAGCAGAAAATATCGGTCAAGATAATTATACATCATAGTTTGTAATTTGCAACGCTTCAACATTCCTCCATCCTCTCGGGTTTTTTATGATTTGCTCGTAATTTGCTGTTCAGCTCATAAAAGTGTAAACAAATACTGCAAAAGATGACACATCCTTCTAACTACATTACATTCGGGCTGCTATGTCCCATTTTGACTTCTATTTATCTTGCTACTTTTGAAAATTTAATTGAATATGATAAGTCTATAGAGGCGTATACAGTCGGTAGTAATCTTGAAGGGAGCTTAAACAACTTCATTTCTGAAACTTTATTCCTGAATGATAACACGAACTAGATCTTATAATAGATCTGGCTATATTCACATTAAATTCTCTTTAATGCTATAACTAAGAACATAAAATTGATACAAAACCATAAATGTGACTAATTTAGAGAAAAATCGTTCCTTGATTATGCGATATCTGTATATAAGAAAACTGCCGAATTTAAAATGTTCAAGGCAAAGTGGTATTTTATATCAGATTCAAAGAAAAATGATCATATGTACTATAAGCAAATATGATGGAAGGAAAATCGCGAATTTTTCAAAACGAAACGGTTACATGACATTGGTTCCTACGTAACGTTCATAAAGTTAACATGGAAGGACATATACTGTATCATAAACTCGAATGAACGAAAACTTCGTATAAATGGCTAGGCATTATCAACCTTACAGTCAACAAGGCTAGAAAGCATGCGCTGTGAAATGATACGTGTGTCCTAGACCACATGTATAATCCAATTAATTATGACTTGTACAGATGGTTGTTTCCATTTTAAAAACATCACCAGGTGACCATTTCGCCTGCTATATTTACCAGATCTTAAATGAAACCCTTCACTGAAGAAAAGGTGTCATATTCTAAATGGGAATAGTAAAACAATCAGAAATATTTGATGAATGTCTAAAACGGTTGTTTTACGAGCATAGCCGCTACAGTAAGGTCTAGGAAATGTACCAAGTTCCACGTGCTCTGAATCCCCTGATCTTATCATCCACATCTGTTTGCTGGAGGTCAGACAAATTGAACTTGAGCGTCTTGCTGAGTTTGATGGAAGTTCACAAAAATGTTTGAGTCTAAAGGTTTGTACGTTTTTTTTTTAAATTCTTATGTATGGGTGTGGGGGCGATGTGGAGCTGATCGGGTACAATTGTTGATATGGATATCTGGCCCCGGTTTTACTAGTGATAAGATGGAATAAACAAAACTGGAAACAATCTCGATGCATTCACATTTAGAGATTTGAGACAGATCATATTGATATATTAAAGTGCTAATTTTGCATTTAACACTCTTATTTGTTCGATGGTTGCAATTGGAATTTTCATTAACCACTGATAAATTTTAATTAACTTTAGAACAACCGGGACCCGATAATTTAAACATAGAAGCCTGATCTACATCCCATCAAATACAGGTGCTCACCTATCATGTTTGAGAACATACTGTGAATGCTTCTAATTTCACATAAGATTAAAGATCCACTTCTGTCATGGTAACCCAAAAATTAATCTTGACAAAATAAAATGTTGTTTTTGCAGAAAGAGTGTTGATCGCGATACAAACACACAAAAAATAATATAACTAGATTAAGTCCTGTAAACATTATTCATGACCCATTGGTTCTTTCCTCGGTGCCTAAATAGGAACTGCTGCATACGTTGCATACGTAATTTTATTCAAATGAAATATGGTCTTAAATAGCAAAAGAAATGAAATTGTATACGTCTGTTTATTGGCAGGTCCAACAATTTTCAGTATCAGCAATTTTCTTTTCAACCGAAATTTTAATTCAATCAGTTTCAAACCGCACACACCTGCTCGGTGCATATCACTGTATGTACTATAAATTAACCGACATAGCATTTTCCCCAGGTATACGGTTAGATCACTAGACAACCTTTCCCTCTAAATGACTTTTACTCAAACAAGACACGCTTTTTTCTTTGACATTCCACGTCATCTTTAAAGCTGTCTACCTAGTCGACAAACATACATTCCTTATTTTAAGTACCCAGGTAGACAAGTTCATTTTGTACTTCATTGATGGTTTAGAGTTCCTGAACTGTTTGTTTTTTCATAGTATCAGTTTACGTATATGAAACCCTAAGATGTACACTTCAGAGCAACATGTATAGCAAGGTTGTTTTTACAGATTGGTGACAGTCCTGATTCAATTTAAGTAGTTTTTATGTAAATATATCAATAAGTTATTCATCAAGGTATTAGTTGTGTTTACACTTAGAGCCATGAGCATAAGATAACTTAAGTGTGTCTTATCATAGCAACATAGTAAAAAAATCTTTATTTCAAACTAGCACTGTCATCAATATTATATTTATCTTGACTTGATATTAATTTATCACATATTGTTAATTTTTTCCGTATAATTTGCCTGTTAAAAACCTTTTTCAGAGTTTGAAAAAAAAACATCCAATGGTATTTACATTGGTGACAAAGTATTACCTAGTGATTCATGTTATATATGCCCCTACTTTTCCTGATTCGGGCCAGTTATCCCAAAATGCAATTTATCATCATTGCATCTTGGCATAATTGACAGAAATCTAATTTCCAACTTTTTAAAAAATATTTTCTCTTTTTTTGTTTTTTTTTAAATATCAGGATACTTACCTTCGAGGTATATTACTCCAAAAATATTAAACAGTGGGATTCCCAGTGCATTAAATTTCCCTTTTCTATTCCTTTAAGCAGAATCACAGTAGCAGACGACAGCTGCTTCGAAAGCACTATGGTAACAATCGTCCGCCTAGAACTCGTCCCGGTCGTTATTCCATGTTTTATATCTCATGTGTGTTACCACTGTCTGAAATAGAGAATAAAGAAACAAAACGTCAGAGGGGACGGCCTCAGAAAATCATTATTTCTATACAAGTCCCTTCGTTGGTTAGGACGAGTTCCTCTGATTGGTTAATTGAAGAGAATGGACGAACAATTACTTAGGCACGAGTAGCTCACAAAAGTAATGTGTTAGCGAGGTGGGTGACTTACATGAAAATTGAGAAGTTCGAAGAATGATTTTACAGAAAGATAAATATGTTATCATAGCTTATACCGATCTTCTCTGTTACTGGCTGTATGGGTATGTAAGAAACAAATACAGACAGACACGCTAAGTTGCATACGTGTAAAACCCATGTATGTTACGATAATCCACATTAGGAATACTTGTCCACCACTTCTAGTGAATATATTCGTTCCTGGTCAATATCTAATCCAAAATATATACAGCAGAATAAGAATACAAATACGTAATTCCGCAGAAATACTAACTAGTTTCACATCCACTCATCAATAAACACTGATGATCCATGCGAAAAGATTGGTATAGTTTCCTGACAGAGATTTCCACACTAGTATGAGTAACAAAATAGAATTTCCGTCGCTATCACAGGGCAACTGTTTATACAGATACGCGAGTATGGACGGTGGACCACTTCACAACCTGATACGTATTTAATATGAAGCACCCAGCCTACACATACTTAAACTATATACTTCACTACTTTTAATGTTCATAATAATGTACTATTCTGTCCTGACTACTTCACAATATAATGTTCTATATACTTATTACAAGTTAACATAACTCCACACATAGGACGCCACAGCATCCAGACCCACAACTGCTTAACACGTATATATGTAAATTATCATAAATTCATATTTATCTTACATATTACGTCTGTAGTAGATCTGCTTTTGCCATGGCGTCACAGAGAACTTAAACTACATCCACTTTTACGTTTCTGTGTACACTTACCTTGTTTTCCCGTCAATGGGAGCTACCTTATCATCCACCTGTGTGTAATCTACTATACCTGCTATGTGTGTTATATTTATTACGATCGTAAGCACTAAGAATCTTAACCAACGGTTATGGCTGTTTAACTAGTCTGCATTGTAGATTTCAAATTTTAAAGTAGTTAAATTAAAATTTTTCTAACCATGTCATAAAATTTGTTAAAGAAACCAAGCAGCATGAAGTGTTTTACTTTAGCCTCATTTGAACATGGTTACCTATCACTGTCGATAGAAAGTCACTGAACCATGACGGGGATGACAGTAACACGTGTCTATGAATGAAAAATAGCACATAAGGAACTGTTGCACCCTCCATAGGTATAATGTGTAGTTGTGTACCTTCAAATGTCATAGAAACGAAACAGAACCCCAAACCTTGTAATTATTGTGTAATCACGTTTAGTAAAGGCCTTGTATATCATTTCTTTTTTAAGTGTTACATCCCACTTGATTTCTTTTGTATTTAAAGGGGTATGTTAAGGTTAAACACAGAGAAAAAGAAATAGAGAGGACGACGTTGAATTTCCATCTTTTGACATCGGTTTAACCTGCTTCTGTATTCTTTTTTTACAATAAAATAGGTTGTATTACAGCTTCACAAAACCTATAACTTACTTCATGCTTTAAAATGTTTTTTATTTAATCTCGGACATGCTATCTCACTATAATTACGTTAAAGATACAATACAATACAAGTTACGATCAGAGACAGCAGCGAATGTGAATTACAAATAAATTCTCATCCAGCAATCAGGGTATGGAACAAAAACGGGGAAAACAGATAAAAAACATGTATGACATGTTTTTCATAACCGGAAAAAATCATCTCTATATCTGTTTTTGACTTCAGGACCAGAGCATCAATGTTACTTCCTTTCTTTGGCTCTCTACTCCCATGAAACAAACCGTATAACTATAATAAAAGGTAGCAGACAGTTTTCAGTGTTATAGGATGAAAAAAAATGCATTTCTACAGTTGACAGCTAAATCACTAAGACAGGCATCTTATAGTGTTATAGCAAGGTAACAACTTACACCCTTATAGGATACAGCTAAATCACTATAAAGACATCTTATAGTGTTTTAGCAAGGATACAACTTACACCCTTATAGGAGACAGTTAAATCACTAAGACAGACATCTTATAGTGTTGTAGCAAGGTAACAACTTACACCCTTATAGGAGACAGTTAAATCATTAAGACAGACATCTTATAGTGTTGTAGCAAGGAAACCACTTACACCCTTATTAGAGACAGTTAAATCATTAAGACAGACATCTTATAGTGTTGTAGCAAGGTAACAACTTACACCCTTATAGGAGACAGTTAAATCATTAAGACAGACATCTTATAGTGTTGTAGGAAGGATAAAACTTACACCCTTATAGAACACAACTAAATCACTCAGATAAACATCTTATAGTGTTGTAGCAAGGATACAACTTACACCCTTATAGGAGACCGCTAAATCACTTAGACAGACATCTTATAGTGTTGTAGCAAGGATACAACTTACACCCTTATAGGAGACCGCTATATCTCTTAGACAGACATCTTATAGTGTTAAAGCAAGGATACAACAAGGAGACCGCTAAATCACTAAGACAGACAACTTATACTGTTATAGCAAGGATACAACTTACACCCTTATAGGAGACCGCTAAATCACGAAGACAGACAACTTATAGTGTTGTAGGAAGGATACAACTTACAACTTATTATACTGTTATAGCAAGGAAACAACTTACACCCTTATAGGATACAACATACACCTTTATAGGGGACAGCTAAATCACTTAGACAGACATCTTAGAGTGTTATAGCAAGGAAGCAACTTACACCTTTGTAGGAGACCGCTAAATCACTAAAATATGAATAATCTTAGGATAACTAGTGCATCTGATATAACAACGGCACATGTGCTATTTTAAAAGGAACGAATTTGACTCGTATACGATTACCTACTTCACAGAAACACAAAATAATAAAAGTACATGTAAAAATGAATTTATGCTACCGAATACACACTATTTTAAACAGTATTTAAATAAAACTGGTGCACTTCCTTCCACTTGAATAAGTTTGCGTGTTTTGCTCTATTCAAGGACGGTGATTTATATTGCTTTTAAGAAAAACGAGCTAATAAACAAATAAAATGCACACCAGCGAGTAAAAAAAATGTATTTATTGTGTTGGCACTCACAGTAATATATCGTGTTCCTCGCAGTGAAATCTGGTTAACAGACGCTACAGATTGCTTGTGACAGAAGTGCTAATTACTGTACATACACAGACACCGGGCAGGCGAGTACACAACGATAGTCGACAGTATAGATTTGTACCAACTCTTATATTGTTATTTCAAAGATCTTTTGTATTATATCACAGTAACAATTTGCGTATGTTTAATTATGCAAGGATCGTGCGACTAAATTGAATAATTGCTGAATTTGGGGTAAAATTGTCTCAGTTCTTTGAATGTTTTAAATACCTATTTAAATATGAAAGTGAATGGCAGGTATGGGTCTATAGCTTCATATTAAGTTAAAAGATGTTCAAGTTAATCGTAATAAGCATACTCCTAGCAATGTGTTCATAAGTGCAATTCAATGCACCATTTCAATCTTATTTCATTGCTCTTCTAACGATCAGAGCACTTATGGGTGATTATTATATACATATACACAACGTGGTCGAACAGGTCAATACATATTCAATTCAAAAGATGAATCAAAACGTTATAACAATGCACTGATATGCGATTATCATACACATATACAGCTAACTCGAAAGAGGAGACTTAAGGGAAAACCAACGTGGTCGAACCGTGCAATCGTCATACATTTTCGTATCCGACTGAGGAAATGAACCCTGATTCTCTTAGTGAATTATGAGTGTGCTACTATTGCTTTGCACTTTGAATGTAGTGTTATGCTTTATTTCATTTTTAATTCCAAAAGCATACGCTGTTCCAAGAGCAATACCGAGAATGGTTTTTAGGATTAGGAGCAAGAACTTGTCTTTTACGTAAAAATGCGATTTAATCGAATTGCTCCAACGCAACACCAGTGACATCAAAACAAGGAAGTTTTTAAAAGTCAAACACTGCTGAGACTTTGAAAATGATGTGCGCTTTATCCTTTGTGACAATAAACAGTATTCAAAATATCTCAAGACACTGTATTTGCTATAACTTGTCTGTTGAAACGTCGAAATCTTAAAAGTCTTGATCAAAGAGAATATACATGTAATGTAGGAAAAATATAAACTTTTACTTATATCTAATCTTCAGCTTCAGAACGTATAGGATTTCAACAACATCGTTCAGGTAATAAAGCGACTTTTAGCGTTAAGTCTTACGAAAACCTTCCTTTTCTAATGATTGGTATCTTAAGCTTTCTGTGAGGAAAACAACACAGTAATCTACATCTACAATAGTATTTCATTGTTTTATAAATGTATACCATGCGCACAAACTTGAAATGAAATCAGTTCGGTGTATATTAATGACTCCTTCATGTGATGTATAACCTGTGGCATGTGGCGAAAATACCAAGGACATGTTTCACGAGCGTGGGGGTCGCCCAATGCTGCACGTCTCTCAAACTATACGGTAATTGTCTAACCATCACACAAAGTCTACTATATCCAAATCCTGGTTTAACATCCTGTATTGATGTTGCATTACTTCCCGGTTCAGACTTTGAAATTATTCTTAATATTCTCAAAATGATACTGTTTATTATGTCTGTTTATCTTCTTCTAAACATTTCTTGACAACTGATCTACAACATGCATGAGAGAGGGAGTCTCATTGCTAAACACATATCCCGAAGTAGGATTTTATCTCCAAGTTCTGCGAAATGAAGTGACATTAAAATTTTAGTTATGGGGAGTGTTTGTTTGTACATGAAAATTTTTGATGATTCAATGTTTTAGCATATTTTAGATAAATAAGCCAATGATCAGGATGCTTTCAATACTACATTTCTTCTCAAGTTGTCGCTGTATCACGATATCTAAACACGTGCAGTCTACATTAGCGAATTCAAGTATTTCGTGTTTGTTCTTGTCCCAGAATCCTATTCCACAGATGTCAATACTTTGTGTTGAGAAACTCTTTTCTCAATATCTTCGAAATAAAACGTTGATAATGAAAACAACAAAAGTCCTTCTCCTGGATATCATTTTCCTGCTAGAGGCATCCACGCTTTTGTTAATTAAATTAAATTAATTAACATAACATTACATTATTTCTTTGACAACTGCTGCAACCTAGGTATATCATGAGTGTAACAGAAGAGGAGTTCTGTACGGTACGAGTTTTACTTTTTAACGTTAAAACCTTTAATTACTGCAGTGTAGTGGTATAAGAATAGTAGCCTTAAGATCCACAGGACCTGGTAAAGTAAAGCTCCCATCTTTAATATAAAGATCGTATATGCATATTATAGATATAGTCAGTCAGTTTTATCTGATCAGTGTCTGCACATCCGATCGACAGATAGTAGGTACATCTGAAGTGCAATTCTGGTGCATAATTATAATACATCTACGTAACGTATCTAAAAAATGGTCCTTCCTTTGTGGCAGACATTTGGCATCGAAATCGGAAAGGCAGATGTTTGGAGAAGATGCATGAGAAAACAGGAAGAATTCGGTCACAATTTCCAGTCGTATAGTTAGAACACATGTCTCACGGATACCGGTAATGCATACACTGTCTATTACAAAAAGATAAAACAGAAACCTAAGGCATGTTGAAACCTCTATAGATGTTAGAAAATAAATCATAGATTATACATGCGTTAGAAAGCACAGTTAATGCGTATACATATTTCATAGTACGTTTTCTCATCGTCTGATTCTGTTACCTGAGCTGAGTGTAGTTTGTGTGGTGTTAGTTTCGACAGAATGCAAGTAGAATGGATAAAATCACTGAAATATAGATATGAAAAATACAGATGCGGAAAACTAAAAACTCAACGGATTTACACGTTTCACAATAGTCACCTCTGGGACAATTGGGGAGGGGGGGGGCAGTTGTCCCCCCCCCCCCCCCCCCCCCCCCCCTGGCCCCCCCTCCCTTGCCTACGCCAGTGCAAGTAGATATATGTTTTCTAGCCTGGTAGTACCACTAGAAACTTCCTTTGAACGCCGGGGAGTAAATATATCTTAAGATCATAAAAGTTTTGTATACGCATATATATATATTGATGAAGTATCTTACTTCCCCTGATGTTAACTGTAAAAACATGACATTACTTACTTGGTTTGAATAAGATTAATATGGTGGGTGTCGGTGATGTCGCAAAGATGCTCAACATGCCGAAACACTTTGTTTTATTCTCTTTGTACTTTTTCAATGGCATATTTCATATATTTTCTCTTGTTTTTGAGTTTGAATTAAGACTTTAACAAGTCGGTATTTTGTTTTTGAGGCTGTTACTGTGATCCTTCATACTTTACATAAACACGCTATCTAGTACAGGGTACTTATCACCCAAAATAATATTTAGGGTTGTTTGCGGGGCTAAACATCTACGAAATTCGCTTCAGGGAACGCTCATTATTAAATCTTTCATATAATCTTAAGATTTTAATTGTTCAAACTTTGTATACTCGATTAATGTATTTATGTTATATACATTTTGTAAACTGATATTTAAACTCTGCTTCAAAAACTTGCGTGTAACTTGTTTGAGAAGACAGTAAAAAAATGAGGAATGAGCACAAATTGACATTTTATTTACTATACCTCATGCTGCGAGCTTTCGATTCACGACAGGTAAAATAACTTCAGTTAAATGTATTCAAAATTTGGCTTTTACAATGGTTAGAATTATGACAGTAACGCTTGACTATATGGAGATTCTGATGATATGTTGTGATAGCAGGGACAACGGGTGTCTTCGGTTCATGTCCATATACATAAACACGTGTACGTCAGCATCTGAAAATTTGGAGTCATGGAAACCATAAACCGGATGGTCATGAAAGTGTATCGTTGTTATGACTACTCATTGTTCCGTTTTCTTAGGGTCTCGTATGGTCTGTTATCATAAGAAATCTGCTTACAAAGTACCTGTATTAAGTTTTATCTAACAAACGATACATAAATCATCAGAAAAAGGATGCCTGCACTTTAAGATGAAAATATTGGCGAGTACCGAAACCTAACCTTGACAATCTGTATATCATTAACTGTACACATGTATTCTATATTACATATTGGGAGAGAATAGGAATGTATTGCCCTCAGGGAAGTGTTGAGCCCATTAGTGCAGAAAAATATCTCATTTCAAAATAGATAGAATAAAGACTTCAGCAAGACTTTACTAATATCCGTGTATGATATGTTCAAACGCTCTGATTCTTTTTAAACTTGCCTCCTTAAGAATGGTTTTAGAATTCAAATAAGGAAATAAATACTAATTGATTATGACTTCGCTTCACTTTATTGTGATATATCTGAATCTTCTTTAATGTAAATTTGTATTGATTAACATTCTTTACTAAAATACATCAGGACGTGACAATTCATTCACGTGGCCTGTTGCTCAATTAATCTTGTTTCAAGATACTTAAAGCATTATATTCTGTATCTCCAAGAGTTTAGGGTTATATGTTTAGGTAACAATTGATTATCTGCTACTGTAATAAAATTTCACACACGAAATTGTTCAGTATTAGACAACAATAGAATTAACGGGTTAAATAGCGTGACGTACACTCCAATATTGATTTAATATTCCTCATAAATTTTGGCGTTTTCATTATTCTACACCACAAAACCTGTACATATTCTTTACCTGGATACGCTGAATTTTAAAAACAATTCTATCCAAATACCATCTAACATACAAGAGGTATTGTTCTTTTCTATTAAAAGGTTTGAAAGCAAATAAGAAAGACTTATAATTATTGAAAAACTTGAAAAGAATAGATAAATGAATAACCGGCGCCAGTCCATATGGACATACCTATGCCCAACAAATTGAACCGCAGAAAAGTTCTCTCTAGCTGAACGGTATACTTGATAGTGCCGCTGCTGTTTACTAGGGTTACTGCAAGCGTATAGATACCATGAATCATCGGTTACCAATACTATTTATAAAAGGCTCATATTTTGACATAAATGTTTGATTATTTTACACATTTGATTTATCAATTGTGTTTATATTCGTCAAACATTGGCATGTAAATCATGTGACTACAACTATTGTCAAAATTATATCAATAAAAAAACCCGGCGACAGTTCTCACTTAGGAGACATGACATCATTAGATGTAAACGGCAAATATAATGTCGTCAGTGTGGCATACACCCCTTACAGTGGAATATAAGTTCTTATAACAAAACGAGTAGAAAATGAAGGTGAATATGTAGTCATCGAAACGTCACACTCCAGTTTCTTCTGGTTGTGTTATAAGATGAATGTGACTATGTATTGATCGAAACGTCACACTCCAGTTTCTTCTGGTCTTCTATTCTATTGATTTTAACAACCCGAAGAAAATGTTCCGAAACATAAAACGCTAACCCTTCCTGAACACCTAGATTTAATTTTCCTTGTATATTTACAAGAATCCTTATTAATTTCTTGATGTTTTATGACCATTCCATCAAAGCTGGTTTCGAATCAAGTTTTGGAAACAGTAAAATCAAGTGAAAGTATGGACATGTTCTTGTAAATATCGATTTACATTAAGTACTATATAAGATGTAATAAGATATGTTGAAATATTAAAATCAATTCGTCTATAGCTATATATTGAAAATCTATATTATTTTATGTCCTAATTTGATTCATTATATCTGTACGATGCTGATACAGTGTTTAGACAGGAGGCCATCGCTACTAAAAAAAGACTAGATCACAGTGACCCAAAGTGACCTATCGCAAGGTCACTATTTGCAATGGTATCGTCGTGTCTAGGGCACCCTGTTAGAGCAGTTATCTATGTTGAGGAGTAAGTCGGTAATCGTGATTACATCTGGTTTGTTTTATCTTTGGTGTAATCAGTCATTTGGGGAGGGGCAATGATCGTGACAAAGATCTCCCATACCGGATGGAACCGGATATGACATAAATTGTCGGAATGTGGCGGGAAATATTTCAAAGCAGACGACACGGAAAATTTGCAATATCTTAAGTAGGTATAAAGTATTAAATGTTAGAGTTTAATGATATGCAGTACGGTGCATCATTATACTCGAGGTCGTCAGCAATTTATCAAACTAGAATGATTACGGTCTCATATCAATACTTGTAGACAACTTCAAAGGGTTAACAACAATGGCGGGGTGTTATCTGTCAGAAGTTTGTGTTACGCAAGAGATATGAGCACGAGATAGACAAGTATTTAGTCCGGCTGAAGGAACACTAACTATACATATGGTGTCGTGGTGTAATTCGGATCGGGACCTTGCTAAAATATGGACAAGATATAGACAAAGTATTGCAAAAAATACATATTGTGTACATACCTTTTTTTGAAAACGGCTATTTGTAAAGTTTGACTTGTGTGTTATATCAGATGTAGACTGATATGACTTGGGTGGTCACTGGTGTCCGATGTCATGTCGCTATTGCTTGTGTGTACAACATGTGCAATAATATGGATTCCCTTGATTGGTTAACGGGAATCACACGCGAGACGCTCAATCCCGAGGTCAGAAATGCCCTGCCTTGTACCGAATTCCAGAGACAATGCAAAACCTCTATTGAATTGATTTCAAGTGACCAATGTGTGTGTTTTTATGAGAGGGTGTGAATTGGGGGGCGGGGGAGGTTGATGGGGTATAGGTATCCTGTCATCCTCCCGTCATATTAAGCATCCTACTCCTACTTGATCACATTAATTAAACCGATGTGTGAAAAAAAGTTAATTAAACCGATGTGTTCGATAAAAAAAAGTTGGATGAGCCAATCTGTCAGATTCAAAAGGTCGATTTAAGCGATGTAGAATTTCAGAGAGGCAGACTTATCCCATGTGTTGTGTTCCACAATGTATGGAATTTAGAAGTAGGGACTCAATGTTAATTATCTTCATTATTTGTATTCGGCAGTATACTTCAGTGTGATAACACTATGAAATGACATCAGTTCTGCACTACCAAAGCCACGTTTTCAGTAACATATCGTAGAGTACTGAAAACATGCATATTTACCTTGCGTAAATACTTAGGACGCTGTCATTAAATGACCACCATTGTCAACATATCATTACGCAATATTGAAACAAGCTATATAGATGGAGTTGGCACTATGTCAAAAGAAACATGTAAGGAAATAAAGGAATTATATAGGATGGCGCAGTGGTAACGCACTCGCCTTTCACCTAGCCGACCGGGGTTCGATTCCCGTCACGGACGTGAAAAGGTAAGGGGTCACCTGCCCGACCACGTCCGGGTACTCCGGTTTCCTCCCACAATAAGACCCCTAGCGCGCTTTCATCCGGGTCAACAAGAGTGATTAGTACAAGTTGACATAACTTGTTTCGCAATTGTTGTAAAATAAATAAAGTTTATGTGAAAGGGTTTAGTGACACTGTGGATGGGGGATGGGGCAACTGAAACGGGACATTTGTTATAATGCTTTAAATGTGTTTTAAAAAGTATATTCATTAAGGTAAACACGTGTGTTTTAAGGAATATTATCTATTCTGTATGTACTATTTTACACCGCCTTTGAACTTTTGATTTAGAAAAATGTCCTCATAGTGAATCTCCACATACAGTTCGGGGTTTTTAAGTGCATGTGTACTATAGTTTAGGCGTAGTTTCCCACCATGTTACGAACTTTAGATATGACCTTGAATTAAAAGATTTTTTTTTAATTTCTCCACATGTGGTATATCCCTACTGCTTATATCGAAATCTAGCGTAGTTTTTTTTATTAAATTTAGTACATTATCCATGTAACACCATTATTTGAAGTACTTTTAGTAACATCTGGTTATACATCCTACACACGTTTCACTACCAAACTACACACGTGAAACAGAATCGTTTATATTATAACGCCACGACCAAATTATAAGTTTTCTAAACAGTGACGTCAATAGGTCTACATGAAATAAATTAACAATAAATGACGCACATGTTTTCAATTTTAGGGCAGTACAGCTATCGTCAATGAAATGACTTGATTTTTTTTTCACATGGCCTTGAAAGAACTACTGACCTTAAGCTCGAAAGTGCGCGCTCAACGGGGAAGTACTTTTCTAACATTTCAGAATTATTTGAAAAAATTACCAAGATTTTCAGTTAAATATATCCATGACAACCGTAACGAGCTCTACAAGTCTTGGTATATATACACATGCATTAACAAAACAACTTACATCCATGTCAGGGCCGAGCGAAACCAAGACCGACCGTGTTAACTTCTACCTTCAGCCCGACTACACAAATTCTCTCCAGATACACTGTACTTTACCTTTATTAACCTATTAGAGGACACCTATACATATATTGATATCAGACAGTTATCGTACATTAAAAATAAAGATAAACTTAATCAGTATGCTGCTTCCGTCCTTTAAAACCTAAACACTGATAATTCGATAATACCGCAGACACATTAATTTTCGTGTAAGGTTTGCTTTTGTTAGTTTTCTCTTTTCCACGAACTATTAAAGATATCTATATTTATACACAAAACTAAGTGTCTTCAATTTTTTACACCACGAAAATAGCTCCCTACGAAAATATCTTATTAGTATTTGAGTTACTTAGCTCGATGGTTGCAATGTTAATATTTAGTCAGGCATCCATAGCGCCCCACGAAAATATCTGATTAGCATTTGAGCACCTTGTCGAACACATAGAGTATGATAGCTCTGTGTTCTTTTTCAGAATATAAGCAAAATTTTGCCATTAAATATTGGTATTAAATGGTTTTTGGTGGCACCTGCAAGGCAAACGAAAGAATTAACCTCGAAAGTTTGTTCCAGTTAAAGTTATGACAATGAATACATTTTGCGTTATACAATTTAAATATTCTTAAATATTGCACCGTGCAAAAACAATGGGTTTTATTTCAAGGCTTTACATAACTACAAATCCTATAGGGAGGCTAAACGCTAAGATATGTATATTTACAAGCATGCAATCAACGTTATATCAGGGATTTACTGCTCTGGGGTGATAAAAAAGCATCTCGGCGAAAACGACATTTTTTTAAAAAACTTTCTGTTAAGCAGATCTCCTATAAGATATGTTTATTTGTGGTTCAGGACTATCACAGACTTCTACACCAGACTCACAATAAACAAATAACTATATTAACAACGACCTATATCCGGTCTACAAGTAAATCGATGTCTAAAATGTGACTGTAAATTTGTATCCAAAGAAAAGTTCAGTGATTATCTATCTTTTTTTAAATGATGAAACAACATTTTCTGGCAGTTCATTCCAAATGGCCACTGTTCTGAATGTAAAATAGTTTTTTACTGAGCCTATCTATGGATCGCTTAGGAATCAGCTGCATCTTTCCATAATTTTATATCATTCAAGCATTCATCCTTATAAACTTGACTCGTTATTTTGTAGAGTTCTATCGTGTCTCCCCTAATTCTCCTCAATGTTATATGAACCAGACACATTATCAGAAACTGCAACTGATAAAAAATATTTGCAAGTTTTTTTATTTTATTTTACTGTTGGCAAATATATGTTTATTTCTGTTTGTTTACATTGTAAATTGAGAACGTACGTTTCAAAAAATGCATTTATTACCGTTGCAATCGCCAAACCCATAAATATGTCATTTCACAATAATTAAACATTCTAGACGGTATGAAATCTTGATTTAAATGACACCTCGTTCGTTGCAGCCTCTTACTCTACTTTCTTTTTATATGAGAAAATGAATATTTTTATATCTAAATAATATTATCTGTTTGTCCTCTAAATTTCCATGCGTCATACTTCCCTTTTTATTTTTATTTTCATTTGTTTCTCTTTTTAAATTTCATCTTTGAATTTAATGTAACTTGGTCAAAACAACCCGCTCGACACCCTACAACCATAAATCAAACTTAATATTTCCATAAACGGAACCGAAAACTGAGAATTTGTTCGGAAACATTTTGTTTTGATCATGTCCAAACTTTATCACAATAATAGGCGACTAAACCTTGGATCTTTATCTTTTCTCTCCTTTCTTCCTAATGCCTTTCTTGACACTGCATCAATTTTGACTTATGAGCAGGGAGTAAAGCACGGGATGCTACCCGGTCTGGGCATTTAAATTTCAGTACGATAGCACTACAAAATTGTACGTCAATAGCACCATCGTCTGTAAATACCGTTTTTGACCATGTTGGACTTTGCAAGGACTCAAAACGTCCTATATAGTGAGGTATCACAATATAGCAATGGTTGTATGTTGATTTCCTTCAAATCGAACCTATCTACAGGTCAATATTTGGCTTTTTGTATTATAAATCGATACAAGGATCTGATTCATGTTATATAAATATGTTGTAACACATTGTTTGGTTTCAAATGATATATATAAAGTGAAGACTTAGCTAATCATTACATGGAAGACTAAATGCTGTTTTCTTTTTTTTACAAACGAATGTCAGATTTTGCATTTTGTTTGTAATTAAATATCTTTATCATTCCAAAAATAAATATATCGAACATCCCCATTTTTTACTCTAAATATTGTTTATATCGAAATGCCGACAGATACAAATTATCAATCATTCACGTTTTCACAAGTACAAATTCCACATCAATCAAAAAGTTGTATGTGTGTGTTCTGATTGGTCTATTCTCTTCATGTTTAAATTGAACAATGCATCAACCAATTAATCATACACATTTAACAGTTGACGCGTTCAACACCATCACACATCGCCTAGTCTTTTGATATCGTGCCAGGGTTCGGTGTACGATATGTCCACGATATTTACCTAAGTTCTGATACACTAAATCAAATTACTCACATCCTGAGACAGAAATCTAAATCAACATAGCATTGTGAATCTTTGAAACAAAATACAATTGACATTGTATTTAAACAGGTGACAATACGATAGTTTTGCCAAGACGACCCCTACTGCGCCCGTATCGCTCAATTCCTTACCCAGTATTTGAGATATCAGTCGGCAAGTAAGTTGTTTATCAATACAAATATTTAAAATGACTCAATTTGTTTGTGGCAATTCCGTGACCATTTATATAGTTTCTGATTCACCTTCCAACAGGTTCCACCAGAACAAATTAAGGGTAGGTATATTATTAAATATCGAACGAAGTTACAAGCCACCAACAAAAGAACATCTTTTATAAACCATGATCTCATAATCCATACCAAATATGGTTACTTTTGACCCGTAATGGAAGTTGAATATATTTCAGACAAATTATATTTAAATTTGGGATTTGCCAGACCGAAAGGGAAGTTACACATTTTCCAGATAAAGATATGAAGAACCAATATTACCAGGTGTTGGTCAAGCGTCGGGTAGCTGTAAGATATATGTAGGTGTTTTGTCCTTTATATGTAAATGTGTATATACACATACTTAAACACAAGATTAACTACATGCCCAGAACTGTGATGTGTTTGCTGCTTATACTCTTTGTATACATGACGGTTTCTTTACTGTGGTATTACTAGCAATTACATGGCGGGTGTCATCGACGAAGCACAAGACACTTGTCCATTACGGAACACCTGGTCTTATTTCCCATGTACGTTTGTTTATATTTCGAATTTAAATCTTGTTAAAGTGTTGGCATTTTCTTGCTGTTTTAAAAAATAATCTTCGTTGCTGAAAAAACAGGTTATGTATAGTACTTATTTAATTATCTCGGCATATAAACGATGACATAGCCTTAAGTTAGTACTCATGTATCTTATTTCGTGAAAATTGAAAAATTGTAATGTTTAAAGGCAAAATGAGCCAATATTTATTTAAATATATCTTTTTTTTTATTTATTTCATTATTTATTGTTTTATTAATTTATTTATCCTGGCAAATAAATGATGTCTTAGTTTTACAACGTTTACGTTGACAAGCTATGGTGTTTAAAGGCAATCAGGCCTAACTGGCGAGCTAGGTTAAACACACGTTAAAAGTACATTAATCAAACAGTAATGATAGGTTTGTGATATTGTTAAGTACCCCTCCGACGTCAGCAGATCAGACATATAACTGGTATTGTAATTCTCTAGATTTCTAAACTGGATGTAGGTTTCTGATACGGATACGCCTCCAAAACTTTGAGAACATGATAGGCATCGAAATTTGAACCATTGTTTTGCGTGTAACCTTCATGAAAAAAGTGTTAAAAATCATATCCTAAAGTATCCATACTTTTGATTTTGAATTGTCTTTATACATATTTGGGACAAAACAAAGAATTACTTCATTCAATACTACTGCTATTCAACCTGCAAGACATTGGGTCTCTTCAACGACATGACATGAGGTTCGAATGGCACTTGTGGATGTAAGATTGTCTCGTGGGTCAGTTGTCAAGGAGCTGACCTTTGCACTGACCACTAAAAATTGTCACGCTAATTACTTTGAACCAGTTAGGTATAACCCATTTACACGCAATTTGTTATTTCAGGTAGGTATTTTTGTTATATTTTCGAAGCTATTACGATATCACAGAATCATTCATATCAGCAGGAAAGAAAAGATGAGAATACTTTAAAGGAGTATTTATAGACGGAGTTCAATCTTCAAAGCAACTGAAAACAAAACCTAGTCACAGTTCATTGTAATTCAGCATCAATGATCCTAATTGTTTTCATCGCTAACATGGTAGCTTCCGCCCATGTCATAGAAACGCTTGTTATCGGAGCGTGTATATTAATTATTAAAAGCATTGCATAGGGATATGTGAAGTTGAGCAGTAAACCATTTAAGATGTCATCTACCATAGACAAACATCCTAGTCTTCCTGTCCTGATTTTATACAAGATTTATATGATATGCAACATTCAGATCAAATATACATTCATCTCAACAATGTTTCAATATATATTTCCCATCTATTATCTCTTAAAAACTATACTACGATTTTCCTTTTACTGATTTTTTAAAATAAGACCAACAATTCATTTGCATTAACTAATTTTAAGAAACACACGCGAGTCACATGTTCATTAATACCCTAAAGCCAGTCATCATTCAAGATTATCCGACGAAGGTACAAAGTCCAAAATCTAAAAAGGTTGTATATCATACAAATCGGTCAACACCCTGACTTCCGCTGGGAACTTCACATATTTAAGATTCATATCATTAATATACTCAGTAGTGACCAACCTGCCCACCTTAGCAAATTTTTTACATATAAATTTTCATAAATTTGAAAAATTAGAACCGTGTCAAGACAAAAACCTGTCTTGTTAACAGACATTTGTGTTATTATTAATTAGACATAAACATGCAATTATGACAAAAGATAGATCCGTGGTCTTTTGTGTTGTGTCTGTAGAGGCGTCATTGATATGTTATCTTCTGTATGACTAAAGTGCGCCCATTCAGCAGTATACGCGAGGCCGATTCAATTCAGGTTGCACTCTTTTACAGAAATTAAACAGATCAGCATTTTCATTTGAAAACTGATGCAGAAATAAAGTCGATGTTCAGAATACTATGTTTCGGTCACATGGCTGAATCGGAATTGCAAATTAAAGGAATTTGGCGATCATGATTAGGGATAATACGCGTTTTCAAGAAACATTATGAATCTCGTGATACAAAGTACCGATACTTTAGGAAACTGCAATTCCAAATTTGCAAAAAAAGACGATACAGTTCTTGGTTCAACCAATTAAGTAATCCAGTTCGGTTTTGGCATGAAAAGCAGAGACACTTATACAAAGCTGCTCAGTTACATCTTGAATTACAATTTCAAACAAGCATGAAATGCCCTCCTCAGATACAACACAATATATTATCAAATCCAGGTCAGGAACACATAAATACCCCCCCCCCCCACACACACACACACACCCACACACCCACTCCTCAATATTCAACTTAGGTACATCCAGGTCCTATCCCGCACAATCATTGATATCTCTGACTTTTCCGGGTCTGTCCACAGAAACACCATCCCCAGCCACAATACATGATATTATCTCCATTGTCTCTTCTTCAACTAAAACTATTTCTTGTATGTCTCAAGATCTACTCCTTAATCGCTTTACAAAAAATTCTCTTGATCGACCACTTAAACACCAGGCGCTGGGATCTTATAATGTAACCCCTTGAATATGTTCAGCGTGTTCCAAAACCACCAAACCTTGTAACCCTTGGTTCACTTGCCCGTTAAACCCCATGCTACCGAATTTTGTAACTGCCGAGCCCAACCCGGAAATAACTGCAGAAAATGCAACTATTTCTAAAATTGTCGTTAATACACACATGTGTGTATATTTATGTGCACCAGATGTTCTCAGAGACCAACCACAGACATGAAGATATACATTCGTTATCACCACTCAACTTCAAAAGTCTTTACATTTAACCAAATAATATAATACCTTATTTGAAATGACATGTATCATGTACATGTTACTTAATATTCATTTAAACTACAAATATGTTCATTACGGTAAATGTTCAAATGATTACCATAGCAAGAAATACAATCATAGTTGGTTGTCATAATATTTCATTCAGTTTTTTTCAAATTCATTTTTATCTTTTTTGTCTCTGTTTTGTCACCTCACATTTTACATAATTCATTTAAAAGTAAATAGTAAGGGAATAATGCAATTTAGCAATTTCTGCAAACCCTGAAACCAACGAAAAAATATTAAGCTATCAATACTTGAGAATTCTGTGAACAGTCTGTTATGGCGACGAAGTCATCTGCATTACCAATCAACATATACTTGCCGTCTCGTCAACATCTCCCCACTTGAAATATTTTGTTAAAAGAAATCTTAAAAGAACGAAAGGTCATCTTGAACATCTAAGTATATTTATGAAACCATTGATGTTTCTATGCGAAAGAAAAACTTATCTGAAAGATTATATACCGACATTTTCATCAAAGAACAGCAACCTTGACCGAAACAATACATAGGAACATTTTGTCTTAACGACGAGATGGTGACAGGGCATATCTTCTTATCTCAGGAAACAAAGTATCATTTATTATCAAAACTTAAGAATGTCAATCGAAAATAACAGAACCGGGTTTATCATGTTTACATAGTCTTGATAAGCCATCTGATAACCAACCGGAAGTGAAAAACTATGTGTGCATGTGCTTATTTCTCACAAGTAATGAAAGGTCCTTGGTAATCAACCGGAAGTGAGTTTGTATATGTAAGTAGTTTTTTCCCTAACCTGAATGGTCCTTCTGATATCAGTAGAAAGTAAAATACTTCGTGTGTGGACTTTGTGGTTGCACTAAATGAAACGGAATAGCTATGGTCTGCACCTGGTGATTTCCTACCAGACTGGTGGGTCCGTCTGATATCAATATCAAGAATGTGTCAAGAGTAAAGAACATTCCAAACATAAATTAAAATTAATTCAAAGGGTCCAATTGTCATGTATACCTCCTCTAAATCACAGTGATGATGAACTCAATCATAATCCGATACTACAACAATGTACCTTTTTGACAGTAGAATAGTGATGATTACCACGAAATAGTGTTACAATAAAAGACATATCTTCCAGATCGACGTCAGTTTGATCTTACCTATTATTGATAAATTAATTGTTCTCTATTCAAATTCTGTCAAAAAAATCCATCAGTTTAATTTGACAATTTATCAATTTTAGCCGTTGTATTCGTAAAGAATTTATACAGAAAGTATTTTCCCTCGGATTAATCAAGGGAAACGATTTCCGTTAAAAGATCAAGATGATCATATATCATACGAAAATGAAGTATTACAATTCGTGTCATGCCTTAGAAATATCCCGCTATGTAATATCCAATGGTGTCGGACAGAATCGTGTGTAGAAATTTGTGGTTAGAGAAAATGGGAAACAAATATTTTATTCCGACACAAAATAGATATTCATATATCTGTAAAATCATCCCCGAGATTCCTACTTAGTCGGTTATCAGGAACTATCACATTCGAGTATTAGTTCAGAATGATTTAATTTTTCTTTGATGTTTTCGGCTTAATACAATCTTGTGGTTTACGTCTTGAGTGTAAATCAATTTTGATCAAATTAATATACACAAAACATACATTTATTTTCAACCTTCGCCCTACACGAAACGGTTCATGTACCAATTTTATTCATCTTAACCGTTATATAAGAATAAATTCACATTTTTGTTAGTGCATTTCAATCTTATTTCCAAAATAAGGAGAGTAAGGTATCAACGTTACACCAAAGGTGACATTCATTTCGTTTAAAATACTATATTTCACAGTCATTTTGCAAAAATAGACATAGTTTCGACGAATTGCAATTTATTTCAAAATATCATCTTTCGTTTTAAAAATCGATGTTAATTCCGTGTTCTTCGATGTTTAAAATGGACACTCACTTTCGAACGCAAAGCTTAAAAACGATAAAACTATCTTTGTGAAAACATGTAACTGATATTAGCATTCTTTGTAAGTAATTGGTTTGTAAGTGATGTGTTTTAAACATGTAAACACGGCTTAGGTTTGATATCAGACATTAATTTGATTTAGCCACGCGAACGTCTATATCATGATGGACTGTACCTCACAACCCAGGTGTGCCCAAATGTTTTACTTTATCATTCATTTACTGATTCTCAGCGCAAATACGGACAGACGGTTTTACTCCCATCTTTGTTCCGAAGTTTTTAAGAAAAGACGTTAGCTTTTTCCCTTTTTATCGTTAAATTATAATAGCTACATATATTTCTTTACAAGGTGCTGTTTTCGCTATCGTGACTTGTTATAGCAGTCAACTTGTTTACAAATGTGCCTTGAACTACATTGTACACTGAATGCAATTGAAAGACATATTTTTTGCTAAGAAAATTCAGAATAGCCACAATTTTATTGGCAAATTCAAGCTGGTACACCTATCAAAGAAAGTACATCTGCTCTTTTAAACATCTTGAATGCTGATTAGGAAATTTAGAGCATCAATGTAACTTTTCTGATAATTTGACCTCTTTTGGTCCTTTCCTTTGAGTCCCTTGTATATACTTGTGTATAACGATAACCTCTTATGCCATGTAAATGGTTCTAAACACGTTGAATTATTTCGAATGGAAAATAAATACAACTTCAAAGGTTCAAAATTACAAACTTCCCATAAACACAACATGTTGTAAATTTCACATACTCCTCAAAGCAAATCTGAAACCTAGGGGTCATAGAATTCATATTTAGAAGAAAACAGAGAGAAGAAAAAAACGTAATATATAAAAGACACAAATAAATGCGAAGCACCTTTCCATACAAAATTAGAATCAGACATGATATCGTCAAATAATGCATTAAAACATTTCAATACATGGTGATAAGATTGTATCTCAATTTTGATGCAACTTTCGCTATTGAAACATTTTGAAAAAAATCACGACCATTATATTCTTCAAGTGCTTTGGGAAAAACAGTAAAAACTGCCACTTGTTTCAAGGACAGACGGTGGAGTGGGGCGTCAGCGGGCAAAAAGACCGTGGTAAAAGGTCATCAAAGGTCGATAGTCATGCTTTAAGAAGCCAACACAAAATGATACTATACATACACTACAATTCAAAACAGTACGAATGGATGAAGACAATAATGGAGTGATTATGGATATTAGAGTGATAATGGTAAAACTACATCAGGAATGTCGCCTGAGTGATTTTGATGATAATAATGCTCCTTTGGAAATGCCCAATGGTTAAAAATGCAAAATATTCAACGAAAAAAATCTTCTATTGACACAACGGTAGAACAGAAGCTGGAAAGACAACATAAATAACGACACGTTAAAAATATCTTAATTCAACATCAAAATAGATTAATCGACAGAAAAGTATGAAAGGAAGAAAGATATAACTGGAGACTGTTGATGAAGTACAAGGAGAATAAGACCAGATGTTCTAGTAGGATACGCATATGTTTTTTTACCAACAATATCCACCATGAAACATAGTTATAGATACCCTTACTGAGGAAGATGGCAAAAAGACACATAGGAAGGTCTTGCTGCATTGTCTCTACAAACATGTGTTGTAGCGGTTAGGATAGGATAACGTGACAAGATCAAGAAAAATCATCAATAGAAATAGGCCAATATCGGTTTGGCGGAATAGGATAATGAAGCAAATGTTGTATCTGATAAAGCAAAGAGTCATGAAACGTATATGAAACATCATTTACAACGGCCAACAGCACCGAAATTGTAGGAAGGAAGTAGTCGCTGTTTTACATCGCCTTGTCGCCTATGTGCAGTTAGAAATATGGGTGGGATTCTTTAAAGCTGTAACGCAATAGTCTTAAAAGGGCTATGAACATAACCCGTTGTACAGATGCTCCACTGTAAGTAGAAATGTATAGAAGATGGAAGGATTGTTCGATATACCATATCAGTGATCGACAGTCACAAAGATATTTATTTACAGGTTCAGTCCAGTAATAAGCGATTTCACGAAATGATATCGTGGAACCATGGCTAGTTTTTTACAATAAATCAGTAGGCGAATCACCATGATGGCAATCACGAACTAGATGTATTTCAGGCACTGGATGTTTTAAAAATAACCATGAATTTACCGTCAAAATACATTAAGGTTAAAGGTCAGATTATCGTGGATACAAAGTAATCCATTTACTTTAACACGAATTCAAATTCAGTATTGAAAAAAAGTATCAAATCAGCCATATTGCAACTTCCGTAAACAACAGGTTTCTTCTGCAATTGCGAGATTAGAGATAAACACTGTGCTAACTAAACTTTCGAAATTCTTTCTGTGCATGTGGCGAACCCCGGAATGACCAATGGTCTGTCAGTGAAGAACATATGATCTTTCTCTAAGGTCGTTAGTCATAATCTCTCTACACTATTATTGGAATCTATATGTTTGTATCTTTTTGAAGAGATATATCTGAAACATTTTTTTTGTATATCTGATCAGATAAACGACATTAAACCAACTGCGTAGTGCTGTGTGATTTGTACACGGGAAAGAGGTAATTCCATCCATGGCCGTGAATAGCAGTGTTAATATGAACCAGCATAACAACGCTTTACTTCTGCTTGCTACTGCATACAAAGAAAAACACAAAAATTGATATCTTACCTGAACGAATGAAATTAGATCACTGTAACTTTAATTTTGAAACTTCCGCGGTCCTTTGGGAAGAACTGGTATGTTCTTTTTGTTAATTCCTTTTGGAAGTTGATGCTTTATTCTTCTTTTAATGTATCATATTATTTCATCAATCACTAATGACAATTGGCCCTGACGTAATGCTTTCTGTGCTCCTATCGGTGATTCAATGAAAACGCAACTGAGAAAATCTCAAAGTGATTGAAAGAAAAAGTCAAAATCCAGATCGCGAGATACAAAAAGATAATGTGTACATGCTATAGAATGCAGTTTAATAACCATATATCAACTAAAAACAGGACATAAAAAACATGAACAAAAAATGTAATTAAAATAACTCAACGATACCCTATATTCACAAGGGGAAGTAACTTTGATAACAGAGTATATGATACGGAATAAGATATATACCACTTAAAAATATAATGCATAAACGGACTAATGGATGGACGGAATGCATTCCGAAACTTCTCTCCGTTTGTCCTTGTAGATTGAAAATATACTGCCATCAACAAATTTCTTAAATGCCATAAATTGGAGTAAAAGAGATATGAATTATGTAAACTTTTTTAAAAACAAATGTTTCAAGTAAGAACTGAACTTGTGGTAATACAACAACTTTAGTCATAAAACAAGGTCCTTTAATAGAATTTGCCTTTCAACTTCTAGAGATTTGAGTCGTGGAAGTTTAAGAATCAACTCCTTCAGCTCTTTAACAAATAACTAATTGTCCACTGCTAAAGTATCAGATTGGTTGTAAACTTTCTCTCAGCATGTTCTAGTCTGAGTGCTAAGGATATGCCCTATAGGTATACTGGAAGATCCTTGAAAACACTCCATGATTTGCTGTAAGTTTATATAACACCTACCGTTTTACCATTTCGAATTTAATTCTTTAAGATGTGCTGAGGAGGAATTTTCATGCATTTTGATTATTCTTATCAAAGGCCAACATTTTCATCGGCCCGATCACGTTCGTCACTCTAATAATTTATATAATTTGTTTTTTATCACTGCATTATCAAGAACTGAATTTATAGATTTCATACAGAACAATTTAACAAAATGTCGTGCCAATCATTTCCATGCCTTATTTGGAAGGTCACCATACTGGAGAACGATAAGTCATAGTAGATAATTATAGGTGTTGGTGACACATACGTAAAGCAGACCAATCTGACTTTTAAATGTTACTAATGGTTAAATATATGTATAACCAGACTTTTCAATTCCGTATGAGTTGGTACCATTGGTAATGGTGGACGAGGAGGGTACATGTTTCTCGAACAATGATAGATAGAGACACGAATATCACTTCTAACAGAAGATGAGTCGGAATTATCCATTCGATTGTCCCGAATCTGCTTTAATTTTAGTCATTAGCCTAATTTTATGTGTGGGAAGATTTTTTACCACTAAGAAGATATTTACATATGTACGTCCGTAAATCGCAAAAGAATACTAAATATCATAAATTCTTTTATGACAATATAAACTGTCAAATGCATTTTTTGACACAGCATAAATATTATGCTTTTGCAATCTACCTTATCTTTTGCTCTGCAACATAAAATTAGTTTGAAGAGACACGAACCTTTATGTCATTTGTGACTCACAAGGCGTCAAATCGTCCGCATTGCCTGCATTACAAGAATAACTACTGTAACTTGGACTACTTTTTTCTTTGATAGATGATGTTCATACTCAAGTCAAATAGACAGAAATCGTTCAGTCTTATCGACGATAGTGAGATAATATCAGAAAAGTATATTTTATGGAGTAGGAATAACTGTATTTATATTGTTTAAGCAGGTAAATCTTAACTGATACGATTTCCGAAAAGATCGCTCACAAATTGTGTTTGCGAAGTGCAAGGAGATTCACACGAGTATCGGATTGACAAACGTATTAAAACCCAGTCATATACTTGGAAACTTCGATAACCCAACCACCTTTATTTCTTAGCAAAAGTGGATGGATTATGACACTGTGTAACTGCTGTAAGTTATGTATAGAAATGCACTGATTTCTCTAAACCTATACGTGACATTTTGTGGAATATCAAAATTGTGGAGACTCTCGAGATAATTAAGCATGTCTGCATACTTATTACAGGCAAATACGAGACAGCAGTGTGAGCATCGAAGAAGACATTATTTATCTTCTAATTCTAATCTCTATGCGCTTGCCCACTAAGACAGTATAATAAACCAGAAGCGACTAATGTCCATAACATGCTCTTCTAGTATTGTTATCATCATTATGAAGGTTGCTTTTCTTGATTTTGCCAAAATCTTTCTCTTTTCAATGTACACTATTTCATGTTTTATTCCATCTGTGAAAAATATTTTAATATTCAGTTCATAAGATAACATCAAGAATCTTCACCTTTCCTCCTCTTACTCCTCATTCTGTTCCATGGTGTTGCTAGTGGCAACCACTTTCGTAGGAGCTTTTAGCTCCTAAGTAGAGAAAAATATTTCAACGTAACAAAGAACAAAATAAAGCCACTTCTACCATAACTGCTGACTTTTACATGATTATTTTTTACAAGAATGAAGTAGGTAAATATATCATATATCAGTGATCAACACGCCAGTCGGGAAATGTTCATTAAAATGTCATTAAACTAACGACCCTGAAAAATCACCTCATTTGTAGTAATTAAGACCGAGAATTTCCTGATAAAATAACAAGTCGGAATCTGAGGAAGAAGGACTAAAGGTACAATGAATATTAAAAGTGTAGAAAAACAAATTACTGAAACAAAATGTGTTTATGAAACTCTATACCCCCACTTCCCAATTCTGAAGTGGGACATTAAAAGTGTACTTTGTAAAGCATATGCTAATTGCATGACACTTTATGAAACACTTCATTGTGGTATATTAAGGTCACGTGGTCAACAATTTTGGTACCATCGGAAAGGTCTTGTTACAAGAAAGACACGTGTCAATTATGAAAACATTACCTCTTACGATGCAAAAGTTATTGGCAAACTAAGACAAAATATGAACAAAAGAAAGATTTACACGGAGACCCCTGAACAAGTACAAGAAGAAGATGATGATTTGTTTCGCAAGAGTAAGCATCTTCTGAAACCCGCCATGTAAATTCTTGGTCAGTCCAAGAAAGTAATGAGAACAAAGTCAACAACAACAGAACTACAAGGCACACTAACGAGCATCAAACATGACTAATCTCTTATTACACAAGGAAGTATTTCTCAATGAGATCAATGTGACGACTGGAAAAGTTCCGAATCGTTTTCATCACTCTGCATCTTTCGAAACCATCACCTAAAAGTCAGGAATTGTTTGATGCACTTTACTCCACAAGAAAATGACATGTTTTTGTTTCTGGATTCAAATAAACTTTTCTTTCATTTTATATTCGTATATGCTGTCTTCTTATTAAACTATTAAGTAGAAAATGTACTTTTAAAATGACCGCAGTCATTTTACACAAGGTTAAAATTCTTAAATCATTTTAAACGACTTCACAACTAGACGTGTCGCCACGGCAAGGTGAAAACAAATTTCAAAGAATACCTTGCCGTCATTGGCATAAATGACGACAATATATATGATACCTATAGATAAGAATGCTTTAGGTGAAATATATTTCACACGGATACAAATTGCCCCAGATGTTCTTAGATAAACGGCTTTCGAATGCTTAAGAATAGTATGTTTTATAGACTCGAGTTGTCCTTCCGCACTTACGTGATGACAATAAATTCAGAAAAAAGATTGTGAGATTCTTTTCAGAATTGTGTGTTTTATTACCCTAGAGTGTTAAACCGCGTACCTCTCTGACCAGCACGGTCGCCAATGGGGCCATATATAAGATAATGACCAATTCTAAAATCATTGTCCCTCTTAAATTAGTCTTATAATAGACGAACACCTCCGCTACACGAAAACGACAATGAAATCGACAGCCGGTGAAAACTGAAATCCCATTTCCTTTTGAAATGTATTTGTCACGGTAACCCAAATCCAGTTATTATACATGGGTCGCTACTCTTTCGTCTGTATCACTAACACATTCTGATAGAGGGTCGTGTTCGTAAATAATCTACTACAACATATACAGCTTTTTGTCTTCATTTGATATCTTGTCTGTTTGAGGATGGTCAAATAACGTGACAAAGCAATATTGATAAAAAAAAATCGTTTAAGGAGGTGTTTCAAATTGAAGCTAAGTACTACATTTAATTTAGACGAACCTAGATTATTACCAGTATTTTTTGTAAGTATTGTAGACATTCTGTTTTCAATCAGTTCCTTTTTTAAAGGAAGGCACACTGTTAAAAAGACCACATTCATAGTACCATATGAATCAGCTACACGATAATTTACTAATAATTTCTTTGAAGGGTACCTGGCAATTTTTAAGAAAGCTAAAGATACCTTGTCACCTCTCACTATTGAACTGTGAGAACGTTGACTTGGTTACGCAAAAGGACAAATAATAGTTCTTTGATTAGCTGAACTCTGAACATTGAGGCCAAAGGTGAGATATGTGTATTATCCATTTCGACAAAAGACAACCTTTAAACTTTAATATTTAAAGGATATCATCACTGTCAAGACCTAGAAGGCCGAAACAGCTGTATGATACAATTTTACGTTTACCTATATTCAACATGTGTCGTTTAGGAAACCCTTATATCTCTCTCTGACGACGCAATTAAGTATAGATTTGTTGTGCGGACGTAAACACTTAATTGTGTGTTATGCGTACTGCTCATCTGAACAAAACGTTCTGCTAAACCATCAGAAATCAGCAAACCATTTTGAAAATTAAATCATGAGCGACCATTAAACTTTAATAACCAGTATTGATTCGTATAAAAAGATAATAACCATTTTAAAACATGATATTTCAGGAATAATGGATATATACGCCCTTAAAAATACAATAATCCCTACAAGGATTCAAAATTTAATTAAACAAATTAACACTAAGACTATTGATGACGTATTTGAACAATAAAAAATGGTATTCAGGACTGAACACAGTGCTATCGAGTGTTTGCTATATTGTCTTAATTTCTTTGAGAAAAAAATAAGATATTTTTTTTTCTTTCAAACTTCGCCTTCTTCATAAAGACTAATTAAGCATAGGTTTTAGAACCTCCTTCAAAGAATTCATTAACTAAATTCGATACGTCATAATTACCTTAGACCATGTGACAATGACCTCAGTGGAAATGGCATACGTTTGAGGGAGGGACATCAAACTGTCCCCTGGTGCCAATCTGATTACTATAACAATGAAATTACAGACAAAATACAACAACAAACATTGAATAAAATAGAAACTTTAGACATTTTTTTCTATATTTAAAACTAGTCCTGAATAAAATGGGCCGAATACATATTGCATTTTATTTCATATTATAATTGGTCAGAATGACCTTCTTGATGACTCCATTGCGAGGCTAAAGACTATAATGTACGCATGATAGAGCATGTTTATTGCATCAATGGTGAATTTTGTAGTTGCCTATTCCTCCACTATAGACTGTGTAACCGACACGCGGATTATGGGAAGCTACAATCAGATAAATTCCGATGATATCGAAAACTCATCTTGTGATCACACCCCATGTCGACCTGGACATTGATTTGGCTTGTGTGCGGGACGTTTGAAGGATACGAATATGTATTTTTACTACGGTCACGTGAATTTGTGTCATTTATGTTTGAATTTAAAGGGGCCTGTATTTTGAGTGAAACGAATTGATAAGCCCTATTTTGTATTTATAAATAAATTATTGATAGTTACTCAGTGTTTATGGTCCTATAAATAAAATATTGTGTAAAACATCAAAGTAGGTACTCTGAAACTCGCTTACCAATAGTTGTCATAACAATGGGGCATTCTGGAATAATATTCAGAATTTTGTGATATTTCACTGATGGTATCTGTCCGATATTGTACTGAAGAAACTGAGATACAATCAACAGGCATAAGATACATACCAAACTAGACAACGAGGTTTGAAATATACATAAAAGAATGATTCACGCACTATGAAAATGACAAAAATTTGTCAAAAAATAAGGTTTGTGCATGAAGAATTATAGATGCATCAATTTTAAAAGTGTTCTTTCGACTTTCAAATAACTCTCACATATATATGACAGAAAAAGACAGTTTTCTAAATGAAAGCTATTTTCTACATGAGTTTTGTTTGCTTAGGGTTTACTTTCCTCGCATCAGCACAAGCTGTACGGTAGCAGTCTACGGAAATATCAACCGCAATACCAAACAATAAATGTGTAGCATTAACGGAATCAGATTATTTGGTCTCCGCAATGCTCGTTTAGTAGAGGACAGAAGAAAATCACCGACTTTGCAAGGAGTGGGATTGAATAGCATGTTAAAATATTTCGTCTCACAACGCCACTGACATATTGAGACGGTGTCCAATTGATGGAATTTTAAAGCGCCATCACACTGAAATATCATTACCTGGATACAGCAGCGTTACATACCATCAATCGCATTTATACTGACAATGGGCAAACCGTTCTTCTACACCAAACATCCAATTCAATATAAAGCGACAAACTAGAAACACAGACAATTTAATGCTTTTGCTATAACATGCCATATTTCAAACAAAAAAAAATAGCATCAACGGAGAAATATAGAAGAGAAAATGTTCTAATATCTATTTAAGTTGTTTGTTTCAATCATTTAATGGCGGCAGCAGATTGAATTATTACACTCTACCTGGCAAAGTTACCTGTAATTCTACGTCTCCTGCTTGTTTGTCTGGTAGGCTAATTCAAATGGCTAAAAAACACTGCGAGATAATTAGGATATCGCAGATGCCGTGGGCTGTCTAATTGGATAATTTTTTGGGATCCAAGCTAAGGACTGCAGAGGTTTGGGACTTTCTATGTGTCGGCGATTGATTGAGGCTTGAAACGTCATAATGCCAGCGGGAATACTGTACACATTAATCACACAAATGTTTTTTTTCCGTATTTAAAATTTTCAGCAAATGTATCATATCACTCTGGTAAATTACTTGCATCTGTCTTATTATGATAGCTAAGGAATATTTCTCCTAAAATCATTCGGTAACGTGTGGGACTAGAAAAAGTACCTAAATTATAGACCGTTTTTTAATTTAGATAACAATCTTCCATCGAAATGCATAAATGATTAAGAATTCCTAATTGAAGTTCAGGCAGATATTGATTTGATTTCATAATTAATGCGTCAGTGCATCGAGAAAATATCTAATAAATTCAAGACTACCAACTCCATACAAAGCATACACCCTTATGAAGTACAGTTTGAACTATATTGAACTGACGCTAAGTACATGTTTTGCCCTTGACATGGAGTTGTCTCCCCCTATCTGGTCTGCTTATGGACGATTTACGAGTGACGACTGCAGATTTTAGATCGATCTCAACTCATTATTTCAGCTGGCGTGAGAACGACAAAGGTCACATTAGCTCTGAGCACTTTGATTAGTGGAGGGACCAAATTATCAAGGTATATCTTTGTAATTATCACGCAGTGGGGACAAAAATCCTTACGAATGAACCTGGTATGTAATATGTATCTATATAGGCGGGTGATTCGTGGTGAGGGGAGGGAAATAAGTTAAAATATACTTTGTGAACTTCTAAGTAGATCACAGATAAGGTCAAGTACTATCATAAATGAACATTTGCTCCGACTCCCGCTCAAAAGTACTGTGAGTGTTAAATAACGTTCATCTTTATATATAACAAAACAGAAACGTATAGGGAAATCTTCTAGCGCCATGTTAAAGACAGCTGAGCAGAAAGTCAATCATACTCAGCGAACATTAACTATAAAATCATGAATTGATTTTCGTCGATATCGACGGGACGTTTATCCACAAATTCATGTATTTTCGGATCAATAAACCAAACATATTTTATACTAATTTATAGCATAAGTGATATCTTTAGTATTATTCATTCACGAAATCCAAGTGCTCAAGAATGTTTAATTCATAACACACAAACTACAGTCCCACGAAAACATGTCATTCTACAGTATAAAGTACAGGGCGAGGGTCTTCAGAGTGGAAAATGAATTCTGACTGATGATGATATCTCGGTGAAGCCTTCAGTGCATTTAATCAATGATATGGAGAAAGGGGTTGTAATACCTTGATGATGTTAACAAAAAAAAAAAAAAAAACAAGAAAAACTTAATTTATCATTTAGCGACACAATGCTCTTACACATCAAAAGATTTTTGTAAAAAAAAAAAAAAATACTTTGCTCTCTCCCTTTTTTCCGGTAACGATTAGACTATGTATCGTTAAACAGTTAAGGCTAAAACTTCCTGTCTGAAGTTGTGTTTTTTTATAGTCATAAAAGCTCTATGCCGGATATGCCTATATTGAAAAAGTGCAATCAGCAAAACAAGGTGATATCATATAAGCATTTTTTTATGAAATGTGTTGGTTTTATGAAATTCTAGCCTTGCTCGTGTCGGCGATGAGCTTTCTACTATCTATTTGGATTTTTCTAAAAGCATACTTAATATCTAAGTACTGGAGTCTAGTTACGAAATAATGGACATCAGATACTTTTTGCATGCTATCGAGGACATTAGAACAAGTTGATTATAATAGCAGGTAGGGGTATATACGGATACTTATTAACCTCTTGCATGCAATGATAAGCGATATGCGGGTATCAGTGACATGCATGTTTAATCGTTATTAATCATTAAGATGCAATGATAAAATTATGAATGTATAGACAGTAGGATGAACTCAGACAGGAAATATCGTGTATATTTTTTCTCGGTGAATGAGCCGTTTACCAGACCGAGGTATACAATGTGAGGAATACACGCGGTGCTTGAGGTCATGACCTCGTAAGGATTGGATACTTGCTCGCACTGGGAGGTCATAACGAATGTGATCATTAAAAAAAAAATACTCATCATGGGAAAACACAACAAATTTACTTTTTTCAGTAAATGTTTTATGAACCATTTGCAATAAAAACGAGGAATACAAAAAAAATAGCATTTTCTTCATATTCTGTTGTCAGCTTTCAAAGAACAATCTCCACATACCTAATGCATGAGTATATGTTTTGTTGCACGAATTTATGCGATATATACTAGTATCTACCCATAATATATATATCCCAATCCCACTTCAATGTACATGTATGTATATCGATTAACTTTAACCCCCATCCCTCCCCTTCCACGCGAGTACAATGCACCGCCACCCCTTTAACTACTTAACATAAATGTGACACAAAGCAAAGCTAGCCACACTAGATTACCAGCACATACATATCAGGGGTAATTAATAGCTCATTAGATCATCAACCGACACCAAATCTTTTGTCTCGGACACCATTACGCAAGAACTCTTCGGAGTAAATCATTTCGGCAGACATCGGGGATAACATCTATAAGTCACTGCCGAACAACAGGACGGGTGTCGAATGCTGCCCCGTCAGGGTAGGTCTTGTCTTGCGTAGACCGATGCATGGCGACCCCTTTTGTGGTCATGCAGGGGCAGACTACGTGCGGTATAGATGTGACCAGATAGAACGAGGATACCTTGGTACGATGGTATATTACAACACAATGCACTGATAATAAAAGAGAACACCATTCGTCAACGTCCTGTTAACGTGTAGATCTCCGTTTGATTGGTCAAAAATTGTCACGTGGGATATATGGATTTGAATTCTAATTGAACTGCACTTCTTCGGTGCATGCTACTTGTGTGAAACTCGTTCTTAATGTTAATAATGACAATAAGCCCACAGTGTAATATTACGTTGATGAACTCGACTTCCGTGCGCCGTTGCAGTTCATGGAAGTACTAAAGAGGTGACTACAGAGAACAGGACCCAGTTATATTCCATTTAGCCCGCAGCAATAGCCACATAGAATTCATGGACTTTTTAAAGGCTCGCATAAACCAAACTTTTCCTCTAGAAATTATCATCAAACCGCGTATAGTTCTAAATCTTGGGCGTACTCCTCGTGAGCTTATAAACTGACCACCCCTGTAGAAAACTGTTTATCGGCCTAACATCTCCCGACTTTGATGAGAAAATTGCCGATAAATTCCAGTTAACAACGGTATACAGCAGAAAACAAGTTATTCTGATGATTTGAAGGGCAATTCTCTCCACTTCACAATTATACGCCAACTTGCACGTGAAGAGATTTCTTTCGATTGACCGCCTCCCTACTTCACACAGGCGTGCCGTGACGATCTTTGGTGGAATGTCAAGGGTCAACAGAAATACCAAAGGTCAAAATTGAAGTTTTATGAAAGAGGTCATATATATGTAGTTTTTAAAGCGCGGAAATGTGAGCTACTTTATTGTAGCAATAAAGATGTTTGAAATGAATCCATATCTAGATCACTGCTAGGACTCGTCATCAATTCAAATTATCTTGAAGTAGTAACACGTACTACGAAACCCACGCCCGCGTAAGTTAGTATACAAACAATCGCGAAGCGCAACTATACAAAATTCCAAATATTTGTTGTATGTTTTATTTTTCGCCTCCACTTAATCGATCACTTAAACTAATAACTCCTACATGACCCAGTTAGGCTGGCAACCCTTTTCAAGCCTATTTAAGTACCCCCCTTTTTAGCGATAATAAAATTTACGTAAAATGAGACACTTTAAGAGGGCCGCTGCTTATTATGTAGTTCGGCTGCTTGGGTAATTTTATCTGATTGATTCGTCAGAACTGGAATTCATTCCTTTAAAAGTTAAGATTTACTGCAGACATAAATAAATAAACGATTCTTCTTCATTTGAAGGACACATATCTGTAAAATATTGACATGTTGGTATAAAGCCTTGTTTGTGTTTCGAAGGTCAAAGGTTTTTTGAATTCGGTGAATAATTTAGGCCAAATGTAGAACACGTAAAATTCCCATGAAATCATTTTTCGAAATACCGATGTTTCATCGATTGTGCAATTACCGCAACCACAGTCTGTTTCCCATATTAATAACATATTTTTTCTCATTTACCAATATCTGACTTTTTATAATTTGCTTTTTTAGCTTTTTGTTATTTTTTTTAATCAATGAACAGATTAGGCCATTTTAAGGTAAAACTTCATTGTAGTAGCTGGAAACCACCTCACTGAACATCATGCAAGAGGTCCGTAGCGTGATACCCATGACAAGTAGCGATAAAGTGCCCAGGAAAAGGACATATTGATTACAGTACCGGACGGCACGTGACCTCAGCTCCTAAGAAACACACATCTCCGCCCGCGTTTGACTTTTTAAAGATACATGTCAAATCGGAAACTTGTTACACAGGCACACGAACACAATCCGACAGGGAATTCGATTTGTAATTGCAAAATATTTTTGCAGATTTCTACGTTTGAATTATTCCGATAAATGATATAAAAGTAATAACTATTAAACAACCTTTCTGTATATAATTGAATATATGCATGTCACATTTTCATTTAAGTTCATGCACGAGGCAAAAGTGTTTGCCAAACCTCACCCAACCCTCATTTCATCTCTAAACAGACGCTATGCCCCTTGTTAAATATACTTTCTTATCAAAAGCAATATGACATTAAAGAATACATTTTGGACTCAGTTTCTTCCAGGTGGAGACTATTAGGAAACAATCTCTCTTTTTGTTCGTTGAATGAGACAGTTTGGATGAGGTTTAGAAATATTTACAAAGTGTTACTGTTTATAAATGTAATCGCATGTTTATATCATTGCATGCATTACAGTGATACAATTTTAAATTACAGAAAAAACATTTCATGTAATAATAAAATTGAGATTTCATCTTTGATAAATTACTCAAAGTGCTGATTCGGTGAGCACTTTAAGATAGAAAGTGATATCAGCAGAGATTCATTTAAATGAAAACTAATACTCATTTTAAATCTCTTTTTACATAGACATGTGTTACTGACACCGGAATATGAAAGGCAATGATTCACGCAAACTTTTATAAAACTCGAGACAGAAGTCACACTGATTTCATTAGCAACAATTTTTTAACAGTTTTCAAAGTGAAATACAAAACAGCACAAACCGTATCTGCTTTGTCTTCGTTGGTGTAAATCAAAGTGACCTAGTTTAGACAATGTTGCATTTTGCACGCGACATACCGACAAGATCATTTTAAAAGTACAGTCCCATTGGCGGGTGAATGATTCGTCAATGTTAGTACAAGCTCTTGTATCGCAAGCCATGGCTAAATCTCATACAAGAATCAATATCAACAAGATAAAATATCAAAAATTTATTTTTCAAAAAAAAAATTAAAAGATAGAAAGAAATTCGATACCGTGGTTTTGATGTCGTTCAGCAGACCAGCAGATCCAATGTTTTGGGCAATGACATGGCATGTTCATGTACCACTACTATGACCTAGTATTTTGTTTGTCAAAAATCGTCAGTCAGCCATGATAACGCGTCAATAACAATCATTGGTGATCGGAAAGATACACATCCGAAATATGGGCTACAAATGGGAGCACCCTGCCTAAAACCATTCATTACATCAAATTCTACAGAAAGACAATTCTGACCGACAGAACTACAGTTAGTGGAATGGTTTCGTTGGTTGAAAATGTTACAGATCCCTTCACAAACAAACGTCATTCCTCCTCAACAATTTGTTGCATGCATCCATACCTTTGCGTTCGTCCGTAGTCAGGGGTTGAAATTTAACAGTAACGAAAAAGAAATCTACCCAGTACAAATTGTATCATCAAAATAACTTGTTATAACATAATTATAAGAAAGTTATATGGATGGAAATTTTGTAAATTATCATTTCGCGTTGTGAATACAAAATCATTAAATGAAAATTATTTGGAAAATTCGTTAGTATAAACTGAGTCAACCTTTTTTTATTGAAAACTTCACCTGACGTGATATTTTTTGTAGAGGCCTGTCATAATAACGAGATGGAGAACCTGCTCAAATCGGGTGGAGGAATGATATATACAAGCCTGTCGGGCGGCGCAGTGGTGATGTACTCGCCTTTCCCCAAGACGACAGTGGTTAGATAAGAGTCGCCTGCCTGACCACCATGAACACTCTGGTTTCCTTCCACAGTTACAGTCCTCGCGCGCTTCAGTTCGGGCCAACAAGGGTGATTAGTGTAAGTTGGACATCTACTTAAGCGGTTTTTGCAAATAAATTAAATTTATAGTTTTAAACAACCAAGTTTTGGAGTAGCCAGTTCGACAACCTCGTCAATACGTCGAGATGAAAGCAACGTTGACCATGGTCAAAGCCCTAGTGTTGATTCATTGCTTTACAGTATAATTATACAGATAAGACAAATCCAGCGTCGCTTAAAAACGGACATACATATGGTACACCATATTTATTTTTTGTTCCCATCGATGAAATATATATTTCTTAAATTAATGATTTAAAACATTAAAAACCCAACTGACAATGAACATGTTTGCCTTTGGTCGATATCAATGATAGTCTAAAAAGATTTGCACCTTGAACACTAACAATACTTACTGGATACGTCAAGGAGATCGTTTTCAACCACCTGTTTTACGCTATAATTTACCGCAGAAATTACAAAGATAAGTCGTGTTGTCATTTAGGTTGTAATTATTCAGAAATTCTAAATCTGTGTACAAAGTACTTTTAAGTGACAACACATGTTATTTTCAAATGATATTGCTATCTGCTAAATAAAGATTTTCGCTGAGATTTTGATGTGTTTGGACTGATAGCCTGATGATATGGGAACTTTGACTTTTGGTCAAACATATTCTTGTATCCAAACTCGGTCAACTGAAATGAGATTGTTTTAAGTGTTGTTCCACACAACGGCTATGACGGATGCTAGCATCGAATGACTGAAACAACAGATTTTAAGTAATGAATCTGAATAATTGTTTTAGCATAATTTTATGATAAACCATCACCATTTCTGAGACAGACTAAAAACGCATTCGCTTACAAAACTTTCCAAAGAGATGATGTACTGATGTATAACCTAAATCATGGTAACGATCTATTTTACAACAATATCACTTCGATTTCCTTCCTACGTTTGGACTCATTCTAAATATTATTTTAATATGGAAATATAAATGATAATCGTTTTCACTACAAATGCGTTTAACTTATAAAGACCCGTATTTATAAGTACTTTCTAAAGCAGAGTTTAACACTACCCCTATGTCTAATACTGACCATTCTTATCTAGAGACAATATCCCCTACTTGTCTTAGGTATTCGTTTAATCCTAAATAATCAATATTATTTTTTACATCTTTTAAACTTATTTCAATATGAAAGCATTCAGTGTTTTAAGTTCAAAAGTGTTGAATTTAAAAAGGACCCATATTTTACGTACTAAATTGAAGTTAACAATACTCTCTCTCGATCAAGTACCGACCACGCCATTTGACCTAGTGGTAAATGAGATAGGATTGTCTCCCTTAAATGTTAGTTACACCCCCTCTAACTAGGCCGAATTAGCCAGTCTAGTGACCCTATACACATATTAGAACCTATACGACCCTAATTGGTATACACAGAGATTTATGGGGATCGAGATTCAAATATACAACTCTGATTACTGTTTTCAATTGACTCCCTTAAAGTCCAAACATCGCTCAGACCCTTTTATTCAATTGTATATCATTACGAAGAAAAATTCCTTTGATAACAGGTTTTCAATTGTGTCTTCTTAAGATGAATGGTCATATTTCTTTTCCTTTACTAAAACAATTGGTCATAAAGAGAAATGCTGAATGATTGAAATCTATTGTTTTGTTTGTCCTATTGTATACGTCTATCTTTACTGCCCCGTGTGGAGGGGCAAGTACCGCAGTTACGATTCATTCCGAGCACGTGAGATCCCTAATCCGCTTTTATGTGGAAACGTGAGAGCCCCGGGAGTAGGGCGGTGCCTGGTGGGGACTAAATTAAGGGCTGTTAGAATGTCCTCCCTAGTTTGAATTCTGTGATTTATTAGTGATTGGACAATTTGATTACCGCCATCATAGCTCACATAATCTCGTCAAAGGTCTCGTAATGTCTCGTACAGCCATGACCCAGTGCCAGTTAAGAGGTCCCGAGGTTTTCTGTGACAAGTTATGACCGTGTAAACGCGGTGCTATATCCAATCGATTAAGCAATGCTGTAATCTAAATACCATTGATCCAAACGATGTCCTTCAATGTTTTAAGAAATATATCAACTTTGATCTGAAAAATCTTCTACTTAAGCTAATTACTATTTTCTGCTTAATGTGCACATTTTATTTAAACAATTTAAACCAGCGGTTCTAATTGCTTTCGCAATTAAGTGCAAAACTTGTCAAACATAAAATAGTGATCTACAAATTAAATGGAGGTGGGTGTGCTCGGGCACCTTCGGCGCATTGAAATGATACCACCTGCAAATTGCGCTTAAATAAACATTTGATAACAAAAATACTTTTGCCTGAAATCAGAAAGATTTCTTTGTAAAAGATCTAGAAATATCCGCTATATCATTCTAGAAATCTACAACCACATTACAAAATGTATTTCTTTAATTGCAACAGAATGTTTTATTCCGAAATATTATTTTCCGTTAGTTTCTAGAATTTCATACGTGGTCTAACTTATCTTTCTGTCGGGTAGAATATGACACTATTGATTGCTATCACCCACCATAAGTCAAATTGCTAAGACATACCACAAGAACACCACCCAGGAACTGTTAGTGTCTTATTTTACACCCGTCTGTGTTATCTACCGTTTAGCCAAGGACCTCGTTTTCTATAATTGTGAAATGCGATCAAATCGTTACAAAGATCAATACCAGTTATACATTTATTTTCATTATATTTTTTTAAATATGGAGGGCGGCAATACTACTTAAGTTTATTTTTATACATTTGGAGGTTTGGCAAATATATGGCAATCCAATTTATTAACAACTTAAAAAGTTAAAGATTGACAAGATTCAATCCATATCATGTATAAAAATAATTTATCATGAAAATGAAACGAATAAGTATTACAAATATATACCTAATTTACGAAGGTGAAATATTTTATATCAAACTGGTGAAATTGAGAATTTCAACCTTACAATTGGCGTAAAATGCCTTTGAAATAAGGACAGTGTTTCAAAAAAATTAGAGTGCACGTAGCTATTGTAGCATGTTGAATTTGCCTTAAATTGAATTACATTCCATGATAAAGGAAAATTATTATAAGTTAAATTAGTTTTCTGGATTGGACAATTGGGAAATGAAAATTTAATACAGTGCTTGTATAATAAATGTAGAATTACGAATCAAAATGATTAAATTCGCTCATAAATGATTCTTTATTACCCAATTAAGGTAATGCTAACCCGAGAGAGCGTTACGTAGACTGGGTATACGAGAATACCTATTTACCAGCTATTAGATCTGACTGGGTGGTCATGAATTAAATCATATCAAGTTCAAAGTAAATCATTGAAATAAATCCAAAGAATTAATTTTCATAATATTCTATGAGTCTTAAATCAAAATATGATATTCAGGATAGGGCAATAAATCGTAAAATCATTGGAATGTTTGAAATACCCTTTTCATCGTTTAGAGTTTTAAGGACTTAGATTGATGTTTTTGGAATCGCTGAGCTAAGTATCTAAGGTATCGATGTTCACGTAATTGAATTAAAGTATCTGACGTGTTATTTGCTATTGTTCAAGAACGAAGTAGTTCTTTTGGCGACGAAAAGGTCAGTGAAGAGAGCCTTATGCATGTAAAATCCGCGACATTCTGTACACAAGGAACAGGCGATCGAAGGGGAGGCACTGATCCGAACGATAGCGGCGTGATATGATAGTCCGATGTACAGAGATAGTATGTAATGAGGCAGTGATATCCCTCCGCGTAGAAATAAACACCGTACAACGTTAACCATCCGAATAATCCAATTGCAGGTGAAGCGAGAGGGAATTGTAGTGGTGGGAGAAATATTCCGCCCCTTTTAAGTCACAAAAGTCCCTAACGGGGTCTGAACCGTGGCGTCTCGTGCTGATTCTCAGGAATGGTGTAGTGGTAACGGCCTGTTGGAGACGTAAACCTTATCTTGACGACACCACGCGCACGCCTCATTTCCTGCTGTCCGCTTTTAAGATAGAGTCATATTGTTTAATTAATCCAGCATTTCTTTAACCAGATACATAACCGTTTCAAATGACCACAAACACGATAAACAATCACATTAAAGAGAATTAAATTTCATGTAGATGATATAGCAAATAAACCACTCGAGAATGTTCCACAGATAATGCACACATCTTTTTGAAACATATTACATGCGTCATATCAGACTAGCGATACAAAGATCGGTTTCTGTAGCCTTCTTTTGTTGAAAGAGATGATTATTTTTCTTCGTTTAAGCGGAAAATATTCTCAAGATGTTTCGAGAAACCTGACTGCACCCATCTTTCACATGCAACTATACCATGTTCCGTCAGATTGCTTTTCACTGCTAGTGGAAACTGCATGGAACACTATTAGGTGAAAACTCTCAAAATGTCAACTTTCAAATACAATAAACTGACAATCTATGCCACAAAAAAGTGTGACTGGCTTGAATTTCCCACATTAAAAAATAACAATAATTTCATTGTTGCCGGCCAGATTTAATATAATTAAAGTGTATATATAAATGTATTGCAGCATCTCCGTTTCGTATTGTTATTGCCAGAACATTTCTGATTGATTGAGAAGCAAATTTCTCTATCTCCCTTGTAGGTTCAAAGGAGAAAAAAGTATCATACTTGATAAAATTCGGAGAGGACCCATTGTGAACCCCTACGGTAAGGGGTTTCTTTAAAATCATAACGAGTTCAATATTCATTTATATGCATCTATAGGAATAAATTTGTTCACCTGTTTTCAAAAATGTATTTCCCTACGAGATAAAGTAGGTCACTTTACAGTTTCTTCATAATACATGAAGTTAGGATCTCTGCTATATGAAATAGTAAACCTTCCTGTTAACACCATCATTAAACATGGGCTGATCGTAATGTTATGTGCCTCATATTTAAGGGTTTGAAGTTTGGCGGACATATTGCATTAGTTTTCAACATAATCCCTTTCAGTATCTGTACACTTAAGGCCCTTAACGCCACTTTTAAAGAAGTCCCTTTCTTCACCGTTCAGAAAATCCTTGACTGCATATATGACGTCATCATCCGGTCGAAAGTGGGTACCGGAAATGGCCTTTTTCAATTTCAGATTTCAATGAAAATCTGATGGAGCGAGATCAGGCGAATAAGGCAGATACTCAATCAATTCAAAGCCACAATCGTTAATGGCAGTCATGGCAATGAGAGATCTGTGACATTGTCCTGGTAGAACAACACACCTTTACTGGGTTTTCTGCGGAGCTGAAGTTGATTATTTTCTCATAGCTGACTAAGAAATGATGCATGATATGTGTCATTGATTGCTTGTCCCTTCTGCAGATAATCTACCATCAGAATACCATCAGCATACAGAAAACCGAGGCAATAACCTTTCCAGCTGATATTACACTATTTGCCTTCTTTGGCGGTGTCAAACCAAGGTGCTTCCAGGGTTTTGATTGTTGGTTGGTCGCTGGGGTTATATGATGGACCCACTTTTGTCACAAACCTCTGTAGAAAGTTAGTAGGACCTGACTCTAAAAAGTTCAGATGAGCACGCGATAAAATCCGCCTGGAGTGCTCCTGTTCAACTTAAGAAGTCTTGACACTTAACACGGGGTGAGAGCTTTCACGTTGGAAAATCTTCCGTAAGAAGGAAATGTACTTTTTCTTGTGAATCCCAACTGTACTGACTATATATCTCTCGGTAACTCGCCAATCAGTCATACCAATATTCTATTGACCACTTCTTCATGTGGCTGCAACAGTTACATGTCTTCAATGACGGGCGTCATCCCTAAGGCTCTGCCTGCAACGCTTACATTCCGCCAACCACCTTTCCACTGTAGCAAATGAAGGGACAACATTCCTTAGTGCTGCTACCATATCAGCATGGATATCCTTAGGTGTTACATATTTCTTATTGAATCACTGCCTTTTCAACGATTTTGTCTATTTTGCAAAAGTCACTTGCCTTGTTTATTTAAGCGTGGTAATCTTGGCCATAAACTGACCAAATGCCATCAATCTTCGGGTTCACAGCCTTAAAAAGTCAGGGAATAATAATAATAATAACTTAAACCAGACATACAGTGAAGAAGACCAAAACATATATTGATATCATGCCATTTCCCGCTGAAGGAAAGAGATAAAATCGAAATTTTGTATGCACATTTTTTCCATGCCAATATGATTACTACATTTGTATAAATGAGACATTTATGTGATAGATATGAAAGTCATGAAGATGAAGACACTTGATTGTTGGCCGTAGACGACAAACACACTGTGAATGCCTTCCATGTCAAGAAAAAAAGAGAACATTAAAACACAAAAAAATATTCAAATGTTTTCATCTCCTTAAAAACATTTTAAAGTAATAAAAATAAGATTCGTTGAGGCAAAAGCTTAATATGCAGAACATGTCATCGAGTTGTTGAATATTTTGCGCCATCTAGTGTTGACAGATGCATGTGTAACTGATATTATCTCCCCTGATTACATCATAATTAGGCCATTCGGTCTAAAATTTCATTTTATAGATGTTAATTTCTTTTGAAATTCTCCTTTTAGAAATAGAAAACGAAAGTTTGTTATCCATTTAAGCCTGACAAAATACACGTGCAACTTCTGAATTACAGCGTATTGGATTAAAGTATATAACCTTGACCTTAAGAGTCATACATCAAACACGGCTTTTGAAATTCATCACTCTTACTAGGTCAGTTGTTGACAATTTATGGGACAGGTCCACTGCAAGTGAGATTATATTTCAAATGTTTCGCGTATTAATATCATAATAAATATCATTAAAAAACATCAAATTAGACTGCAGATTTTCGGAAACACTTCTTTGTGTATTATTTTGAAAACTGAACCATGTTTCACTGCAGACATGGGTAACATTTAATTCAAAATTAGAATAAAACATTGTTAAAAGGATTTATTTACTTTCCTCATGACAGTAAAAAGAGACATTTAGGCCAATTTGTCTGAAATTGTAATTTTCATCTCATATTCACAGATTCATAAATTGAAAATTTCACATGTCTATGACTTTCATTAGAGAATTGAATTGTATCGTATTTCAAGCAATGTACTTCAAAAGATGTCTATTTTAACAGAATCGCATGAAGGTCATCGGAATTTTATGCTGAAATTTTGGAATGAAAATGTAATTAAACTCTTCGTCATATGAATAAAAAGGGGAGGCTAAGATTTTCTACTCTTTCTATATCTTTATGTAAAAAGTATGACAACACATATTTATGGAGAATTCTATCATTGTTTTAAGTAATTTATTCTCTTTACTTTGGACAGTGTGTTTTGGATTTTTAATGAGAGCAACAGGACGCTGTTTAAAAGTACACAACAAATATTAAAAAAATGTAAATCCGCTTGTTAGAGCATGTGACGGGCATCCCGCATGTTGAACAGTTAGATTGTCACTAGCAGGATACTATGCCGCAAAATAATATACACGAAAATCAAAGGACTAATTAGCACGAACAAATAGTTCATAGAACAGGAATAAGTAATATCACGAGAAGTCGCCGTTGTGTCAGTACTGAGGACCGAAATAGTCCAACATTGGCCCTCACTGATAACGAACATACAGAACACTGAAAAAAGACCACCAAACATGACATTTCACACTTAAAATTTGAAACTTTCCTAATCAACTCACACACAACGAGTGTTATCTAGATCATACAGGGTTTCAAATCTCGATTAACTCTATTTGGATGGCAGTATATGATTCCTTCTAATTATAGAGGTTTTACTCTTCAAGTCATTTAAAGTCTTTTTGTTTCTTATCTTGAACTTGTGGCGAAATTGAAACCCTTACGAGCCATGACGTAATATTAATTAACATCTTTAGCAAATAGTTTATCAACGATTAGAAATCTTGATACTATAATGACGTGTAGCGTACCGTGGGAGATAATTATAGACTAACACTAATTTAAATCAATACTAATCTTATATCGGAGCTGATAAGAAATCGGACACCTTGGAGGCTAGGCAGCATGTAGGTGATATATGACGTCACACGTATACATGTGACATAATTACAGGTTAGAAAACATAAACAGATTTTAAGTTAGGATGTCGAACTTCATAACAGTATCAAATATTTGTTAATTGAAATGATACAAAGCTTAAAATCAATCTTCCTTCTTTGTTTCTTGGACCGCGAAGGCGTCATGACAGAAATTTGAAGTGAGGCGTATATACGGGGAGCTAATTACGTAATGAATCAACTCTGGAAAAGGTCTGAAATATGACACTTGTTTTAATTATATATCTTAAGAAGAATTGATCCAAAGGTAGTAGTACCACCCATGTTGGTGTCGCTTGCAAAAAAAAACAAAACAGACAAAAAAGTTTAAAAGTAGAAAGATATGACTACGCTCCTTGTTATATAAGGGGCGTGGCTGCTATAATTATTCAACCCTATGTTAGTTAACATGCACTGATATCAGACAGTCATTTGTATTTTATATACACTGGTAAAAATGTCTCAAAATAATTGTTAATTAAAAGGTATTAATATCAATTTAAAGATTGTATGAAAGACAAGTGAATAGCACCTTTTAATACAAATTTACTGTGAGCCTAACAAAAAATTAAACTGCATCATATCGCTGTTTCGTCTATCTAGGCCTCGTCAGTGATACTAAGAGCCTTAATGTTAAATTTAGGGGAGGAAAATCCTACGTGATGCTAATAGACATGTCAGATAGGAAGCCCCATAATACAATGAACTTGGTAAATTTTATTTATCTGATATAAACGGACGACCGACCGAATGAAAGAATGAATGAATGAATGAATGAATTAATTAATTGTCAGACTATATTAATGATCTTTCAGCCGTGTGCTAGCTTTTATGAAATATACTTCGCAAATATGTCAAAGATTGTATTTATGATTCAATTCAATGGTGAAATGAGTTTGATTGTGTAAGGAAAAATATCTGCATCTGCCAATTAAATTTAAATACAACGAAGAAAAACTGCACAGCAGTCTGTGAATCGGATTCGCGCGGGTAACGACACGCCCTTCTCCCCAAAAGATTTGGTCTAAAGCAGAAAATTAGTTCGGTCATCAGACACAAAGATGTGTATATAAGTGTTAAGCATTCCTCGAAGTCAATGGGCACTATTTTGTTTGGCGGACGAACACAAGATCATGTCAGAAGATGAGTGATGTGATTACTGCATGAGTGTTGACATATGTGTGACGACATGACCAACGATTTCTTTTAAATCTTTTGAAGTTGACTACAAATCGAACAAAGCGAAATGGACAGTTGTTCTTGGACCCAAATCACATCTATATTTGATAAACTAACCAGCATGACAAGCTATTGTGTTACTCCAACAACAGTGTTAATCTTCGATCGATTGTCTGGCATGTTTATCTTTCGTATGTCGTGTTGTGATAAATGAGAAAATCTCCTTTCGATGTTTTTTTTTTCTTTTTGTCCTATTGACAAAGATCTCTCACTCGTCACCTGAAGATATCGACAAAACAGTCACGCACTTACATGGCCACTCAGGGGCGATCACTTATCAAACATCGGTAATCAAAAATGTAAGTTAATCAATTACGGTCTGATTCCTTAACAGCTGTAGGTATGATCATATGGCCAGATAGAGGGATTTAAATAGTAAAATATATTGCAAATATGGGTCCCTGGTCCTAGTTTTATGAAAGGAATTCAAAATCAGTAATTGGGCTCTTACATTAAAAATATAAATCTATGGATTTTGTCAATTATGTTCGCAAATGTTCTGGAACAGGATAATGATATAGTTCTATTCGTATGATAAATATCATCAACTTTAGTCCGTCTCTGCTGCTATGGATCAATACAAAGTATGAAGCAGAAACATAAAACAAACAGAATGACAATGTATGCTTTAGTTTTGACGTGACGATAAATTCGCGACAACGTTTCTCAATACAAACCACCAGTGCAGCATGTAACAGGCTGTTATAGAGGTTGCTGGTCCTGCTTTTAAAGTAACCTTAATCGAAAACAGATTGTCGTAATGAGACGCTTGTCATTCTAAAGCTACCTCTATTCAGTATGTAACACCAAATATGTATAGAACATCGTACTTATCACTGCTTATTAACTGGTATTTGTACTCCAAAGAGGTTTGAACCAATTATTAACATACTCTTCCTTTACCGAAACTAAACCACCAGGGTGACTTTTCCTTCAAACTGATTTTAAACTTTATGGATATTATTTCCCTGTTGTGAATTTTCCATTTACAGGTAGTAACACCTGCACTTTTACAGGCGTAGTGTTTGGATGCCACAGTCGTTCGATCCTCAAAGGCGTGTTCCCAACCTTGCTATTTCTGTGAAGGATGTCGCCAGCTGATAGATAACCCAGCCCTGTGATTAGAGAGATGGAGGTAAATCATAGAGACATATTATTGTTGCTACAGTGAATGCATTAGAAGTCAGCACCAAGTGTAACGGGTACCGTTACATATGTCCCCCAAACACCCCGAAGTCTCAATGATGACCGAAAAACTCTTGGACACCGCTTTTTATTCACAACACTCCTGTAAAGTTTCGTCCAATTCCATTCGCTAGTTTATTTTTAGAAACGGGTCGTAAACCTCACAGGTGGAAGAAGAAGAAGAAAAAGAAGACTCATCCATCTTCGTTTGAAATCCATGAATATTCTTTGTGTGACCGGGAGTTCGATGCTCCAATGCTCGCTGGTAAACCTGGTTGTTCAATTTTTTGTTCACTTTGTTTCAATTTGAGAAAAAAAACATCACTTACTTGGATTGACCAAGATTTACATGGCGGATGTCTGCCATGATACAGAGCCTTACCATTTTGGATAAACTAATATTAATGCTTTTCTTCTCCATTCTTTTAATCCATTTGTTGCCTTACTTTCATTGATTATGAGTAAGAATTAAGATAAAATACACAAAATTGATACAGTAAAGTATCAGGGTTTTCTTCACTTGTTTTTAACAAACACATTAGTTAAAAATCAAGGTGACTTAATTCCACACTCAGAACGATGTTGTTATGGGCATGCCGTCTATATACGAAACACTCGTCAATGACGGATGGGATTGTGACATTTCTATTATTCTTCTATGTGAAAAAAAAACTATAAAAAATACTCATGCTTAAGTGGAGTTATTATGTTTCCTAACTAAGTTCTTGAGTTAACAGGTTACATTTGCCGGGAATGTTCCCCTTTGACTCAATACGTTGAACAAATATTTGCGGCGATGAATTGACAAAAACCATATTTTACAAAAATACATAATGTTTATGTCTGTTGAAACCGTTTACAAATTGACCAAATTTCATGATAATCATGATAATCATGATAGCTGTTGATTGCAATGAAGATGATGTCAATCCGGCTTTAATTAGTAACAGGGAATTCCCATTATCCGATAAACCACAGACAAAAAAAATCAGATCCGGTAAAATTCCGGTCCGGTAGCAGGTGTCTGTCTGTTTGTAACTTACATATAAAACATGTAATAAGAAGTATACCCTAATTTAAGTGAATACTGATAAACTTAAAGTGTTAAATTTCGATTCAAGAACAGCTTTAAGACATATATGTACATGCAATCTATACATTTGTACGAAACATACATACTCATAACCAGTTGCAGTCAAGAACTGACACCGTATGCAAGTTTTCCCTTAGATCATGAAATAAAAACTGACAATGATTTCACGAAAGGTTAAGATATATACGTGATAGCTTCCGCAGCCTTCACTTCCTGAGAACGAATTGTGATTAAATAAACGATAAATATTCTAGTCAGAATAACTGAACAAAAAATTTACAAAGTCCCTTTGAAAAATATTTCACTACTCGATGATATGGATCGCAAACATGAGAGACTTGTAGAGATATCATCTTAAAAACATAATATGAAGACGAAATGAATGTTTGCATCCTTTCTATTCGCATTTTAATGGGATCTCCTTTAAATAGAATACTCCACATTTACAAATTTATCAGATTTAGGTCGTTTTAATCAGATGCTAGACCGAAGTGATTGAAATTCATCACAATTTTATTATGTTACTTCAATACTAATCTACTTTTTATGATTTGTTTTGGAGATACCAAGCGTAAAACTTTTGCACAAATAGAAAATTTACACGAATAGAGAAAAACAACACAGGAAGTGACTTTGGTTGATCTATGAGGATAATTTCAAGAAAAATAAATTCTTTTCAGTGACGTCTTACTGCAAATCATGGCACTATTTTTTGATCCCCTTGCAGTATCGGATTGGGAATGACTTTTGCCCGTGTCTTTGTTTCGGGAACATTGAACCTTTTAAGACCTCATGTATCTAACTCATGCAGGCTTAAGTATCCGGACCATAAACTGAAGAAAGAAATAAAGTCAAGTATTGTAAACAAAAGGTTACAAAACCACAGATGAAGTCATGAATCCATGTTTAATTCAAGCAATAATTATTGTATAAATGAGGCTGAATCCGGAATCCTACTTAAAGCACAAACACGCTGGACAACCTAATCACCCGGGGCTTAAAACTAGTCGCTATGAAATGGTGTTAATTTGTTCCATTTTAGAACCCGGTTTCGGTTAGAAGATCATCCCTTTCCTTTTGACAAAAATATAAATGTCACTCTTACAATCGAGACCACATCTGTATCCCACCCTAATTTTGTGACAACGTAAAATTCGTTTTCAATGATTCATTCATTTCGACGAAGAAGAAATATCCATGGAATGATTCAGTATTATGATTATTTTTCAGAAATGTGTTGAACGGATGGGAGTTAAAACAAGGCAAACAGTGTGTCTTGTTTGTGTGTAACTTTATTATAAATGATAAACTTGTACTTAAAGACCACCAAGAATCTCTTGCTCACCATGACTTAGGCACCAGCAAGGAAATGTTGTTAAATACGAAAATGTTGTTGCCAAAACTACTAAATTGCTGATTAAGAGGAAATAAGGAAGACAATAATAAATAGGAATATGGGCTAATGAATAAAACCTAGTTCGTTATAGTCGCATTAAAAATCATCCCAGCCGACAGCAGCAGTAAATGTTTATTAATCTATATTCATCATTGTTTGACGAAACTCATTATTATGATAAATACGAAATTTTCCAATATCATACAAAATACAAATAATCTAAGAGGAGGGACTGTTTCATCAGAAAAACTCTAATGAATTGACAGGCCCTGCTACAAGCTTTTTGTGTTTTAACTTAATGAATTATGGCTTCTTTGATGATTAGCGGTATAGCAATGTTCTAGTAAGATTAATTTACTAGTTTTATTCTTTAATCAACATACTATATGTGAGATGAACTTTTGGTGACCTATATCCTTTTCTTCACTAATGAGTAAATCACATTTTCTGTTATTACGACCATAGTCATGTTCAGGCACTTAACACACGTCCTTCAGACAGATATATGAAATGTACCCGATGCCGCGAGAAAATTGCTGATGGTGCATTACACTCCGAGTCTGGATAAAATTGTGTTATAGCCTAATACCATTGTCTGACAAAGCACATGTTATTTTGACGATCTGAGTTTAACATTACGACACTCCTACTGCTATTTCTCACTTACATGTCGTGGTTAAGAATTCCCGATTTTGTTCCCAATATCTGGATCTCCGTGCAAGATGCTTGCTACTAATAAAACTCACATTGTCTCGAGAGATACAGGTTGATGGAGATTATGGGGAAGTGATATGGCCGTCATTATGGCTGGAAAATATTCTTTTTCACAGTACAATATGACGTAGAAGGTGTTAAATGCTCGTAAGTGGTACCTGGTAGTCCCGCTGTTGTGTATCTTGTTTTCATCTAGGAACGTGACATTACTTACTTGGATTGGAAAAAAAATTACATGGTGGGAGTCGTTGATGAATCAGAAGACGCTTACACTAAGGGACACCTGGTCATATTTTCATTGTACTTTTTTTCACGAGTCTCCGGATAAATCTTTCTTTTGATTATATTTTGGCGTAGTTACATCAAATTAGAGTTTTAATTAAGATTATGTTGACATATAAGTATTTTCTTATTGTTTCAATATATTAATAGAGCTATTTTTCTGTTATAAGGCATAATGTAAATAAATGCGAAATGCAAGTTTATAAACATTATTACGTTCGAGAGAAACCCCCATACAACATTAACATCGGTTCCATTTCCAGATGTTTATCTTTATTCAACACAGTCCATAATACTGTATCGTAACGTTATTGAAGATAATTCAATATCGAATATTGTTCAATCAAGTAATATATGGTGTAAGGTCACCTTCTTTTATATATCTTAACGTTTAGTTAATCGACATCTATTTCCTAATCACAATCCTAGAAGAACGAAAAAGGTGCTTTGTTGTAGTTTTATTATCAGATATATACTCTGTTACATATATACATGTGGTATTAACCTGTATGTCTGGTCTTTTAGCCCCTTGATAGGATTTGAAAACAAAAATGTGAATAATTTCATTAAAAGAGACTAAAATGGTTAGATTTCCATTGATATATAACTGATAAAAAGCTTTATGATATCTAAATATCTGTTAAAATTTGTGCGCTATCTGTTAATTATCATATTTAAAAGTTTAAATAACCATTTTATCAGAAACTTCAAAAAGTCAAAATGAAATAGGAGTGACCCAATACTAATTCATAATCATTATAGTTCTGAAAGTGTAAACAATGTCTTTGCGCATGCGCGATGCGGAAAATTAAGAAAGCATAACAAAATGGCAGATTCCAAATCGAAGCGGAGAGGTCCCAAGTCTCACTTAAGTGAGAGTACTAGGAAAGAAATGAAAATAATTCGTGATTTTATATACGCGAAGATAAATAGAATATATAAAGTGTGACGGGTGTTCCAAGATATCATGCAGATTACTGTATGTATTTTCAAATGAATCACTTATTCTGACTCCACGTGAAAAGTGTTAACTCTTACCTTGGATTCCATTTTCGGCGGGTTAAAACGAGGTCCTGGAAGATCACGTAATGAACACGGCCAATCTCCAATCAAAACAGCGAATGGCGGTAGATACAACAATTTTTATATATAAGACGTTAAAATGGTGAAATTGTGTTTTAAAATAAATACATATTAATACCTCCATTACATGATACAAAGATATTCAATTTTTTTAAGATGTCATTGGTTTCTCACAATAGAATGTAAACTAGATATCTACAGCGCACAATTGAGAACGTCACCAGATAGTTTAATTGACTGTGTTGATGGTGTATAATGTTTGTTTACAAAGTATTCCGTTTCCGAGAATACACCCACCCCTGTTAATATTATATCATGTATGCTTGATTTACTATACAAAAATACACATCGGCTGTAATTCAATAAAAAGCTTAATAAAACGTTATTATGCAAATAGCTTCTAGTACACCCACAGAAGATGTGAAAGTGAACCCTGAAGCACTACCCAAGGCTTGAGAACATCTCGGTGCCTTTAGAATGCCTCCAGGGTCTTAATGTCATAGCTAAAACTCTTGCTACACTTTCTAAAGTCCGCAACCTATTGTGACTAGAGAAGTTCCCAATAACCATTTACACAACATCGGCATATAAAACAAAATAGAGTTCCGAATGATATTTCTGCACAACATTTTCGAAGGGTCATGTGTCAATGAATTTACAAATTAAACAAACTGGCATGCAAACCGGTCCTTATAACAACAGTGAGTCTGACAGATGGAATATCGCCAACAGTTGATAATTTGAGGTTGAACAGGTAAACTGTCATTAAGAAATGGGTACACAGGTGTACGTTTTACAGGTGTATCAAAGTTGCCTACAAATGACGCTTAATAGACCCGTTATCGTAACATCAAATCTAAATGTATTTCGATACAGACAAACCTCCTCTGTTACATTAAACCTACTTAATGTTGAATCGTTCGGCGTGCAAAGTAAAAATTTGTGCAGCTCAAATGCTTTTACCAGACAAAAAAGTATTTCAAATTTTCACATTTTATTGTATATTTTACTTAAACTATTATTCCTACTATTACTGACACAGTGTAAGGCATACCACATATATAAAGCTTATTAAATGTGTTCATGCAGGGAATCAAATTTAGTATATAACATCAGACCGATCAACCAAAAGTTTGAAAAGAAGAGAGAAAGAAATTCAAAATGGAAAACTATTTCAATCTCTGAAATATTCTATGATACATCCATACTTTTAAGTATGTTCTTAATTCATCGTATTATAAGCAGTACGCTTTGCTAAGCATGCATCCTGTAAACGTACTTACTCTGTCGCAATAAACTGTAAGAACAATACGGGTTTCGGCCAATTACACAATGATTGATTCGCGATCTACCATTAATTTCTACTTTGAAGACATACTGAAGGTGTGATTGGCACAATCCTATTTTAGCGCGATATCTTAACGTAAAATAACATAGCCAATAAAATAAGCTAGTTTACAGTATACAATACAAACACAATAACAAATTAACAAAAATCCACGCAATCTTGTGTGCAATGCTATAAGTATCAAATTGATCCCTAATGTATCTATCACATAAAGAGATGCCAAATAAGAAGTGAAGGAAAAGTAAAACATTATGAAGTACGTTAGATTCATGTTAAATGTACATATGAAATCGGTTCTTTTTTAAATTAACAACGAAACAAAAAACTGCATTTTTTGTCGCGTAAAACAAATTAAAGATAAGATATATTACATGTACATTGGGTTGAGAGGTACAATTTCTGGCTGATAGTTCCGTCAATTAGTTACAATATCTTTACTGCCGAAATTTAAGCAAATGATTAGAGATGAGCTATTGCACCTTATCAACGACTTATCCCATTGAAATTGCGTAAAGAATGGTAGTTTTCGAAAGCATGTCTTTAACACCATATATCAAACAGCGGCCGAGCAGTTTTAAACGACCCAGTTATCTCGACAGCTATCTGTAGCTGTCAATCTTTTGCCGAAGTTTACGCTACCCTCCACATTGGAGCTACCGCCGAAATCTTGAGAGTGTTCTAGCGATTCCTGGGAACCCGTCGTATGAATGGATACATCACACAGTATGGCAGCCCGTCAATTATCCAACAAATACGTTGTCAAGGTAAAAAAAATTCAATAGCATCTGTAATGTTTTATTTATTCTGTGGGTTGTTTGAAGGACGTTAGGTTCATAATGCCTCTCTGCAAGGTAAAGGTGAATCCCATTTTCTGACAGTGGACTTTACATAATGCACAATAAATTTGCAATAATATCTTCTAAGGTAAATATGAAATTACCAAGTAAATATTGCTTATAGTGGTAAATACGATGAAGACGTTATGAAAAGTGAAAATATCTTATCACAATGGATATAACATTAAATGCAACACTTTAAAATGAAATACAGAACTGCTTCAGTGTCGATTAACAACATTTCCAACTGTTTTTCGTGACAGGATTTAACGTCATCTCAGTAACCAAGGTTATACGTGATGGATATCAAAAGAAACAAGAAGAATCGAAAACACAAACACGACGAAAGAGAGAACAACAAAAAGGGGAAAAAATAAACAGCACTAAACGTAAGAGTATACAAACACGACGAAAGAGAGAACAACAAAAAGGGGAAAAAATAAACAGCACTAAACGTAAGAGTATACAAACACGACGAAAGAGAGAACAACAAAAAGGGGAAAAAATAAACAGCACTAAACGTAAGAGTATACAAACCCCCCACCCAAAACATTTTAAAAAACACATAATACAGGAACATATAAAACTCAATATTTCATCTCTATGGGCTTCCATACATCGACGGCTACCTTATCTCCAGTGAAAGAGAGTGATACATTAAGATCCCGTAATTTTTCGTTAGTCTGTATGGTCAGGTTTCCTGCGTCGATACCAACGCTACCTCGTCCACGTGTCGGCTTCATTCACACTCTCGTTTTATTGTTGTGGGGGAGGCCGAGAATGTGAAAGTATCGGCAGAGGGATTGAGCACGGATCAAGACGCCTTTGTGTATATAAACAATACGGCCCCCAGACATCACCCTTATTCTTCATCACAGAGGAACACGCTAAACGCGAAACCTTGGTTAACTAGTCATATGCATTCATCACTTTGGCGATATTCATCTTTCCAAAAAATTATATTCACTATCATTCCAACCATTGATTATTTTTCGCCTTTTCATACAATTATTCACTCTGAAATCAAATGTTTCATTTTATATAAACCTTCGATTTCCCAAATACTTATAAAGGAGCTGTGTCAATTTTCTACAGAAGTGAACTAAAAAAAACTTTACAGGGAATACCGATTACAATGAAAGCCTTCGATCAATCTCTAAAGCAAAGATCAAAGGCAAAGTATGAAGAAAAAATACATTGACACGGATACCACTCTAAACAGTATATAAAGAGTATAAGACCAGGCGTTGCTGACGGGTAAGAAATTTAAACACCTATCGACAACATCTATCATGTACATCTAAGTAAAGTAGCATGTCCTCAAACATTTTGCTGTGACATCTAAACCCCAGTGTTAAACATGACGTCAAAATTCCTCATTGTGGTTATGATGACGATTAAAGTTAATGCGTTTCTAAAATTCAAAATTGTGTTTGCACATCAGCAGTGGCATTCCTCGTGGGAACGGAGCTGATGTAAAAGTGGTTTATGTTTGAGTCAATGGTAGAGAGTTTGATTCTCGTCAGATGTAAATTTATACGTATTATAGAAATGGAATATCCATCTGTGTAAGATATGCCTATTTAAAACGTGAGCAAAAATAAACAATAATTTGTTATTTTTTAGAATGATTTCAATTCGTCAGATAAAAATCCGTGTAAAACACATTCAGCCCACGCGGAAACATACATATCGTGTTTAAGATACATGAACTCTGAATCACAAGGAAACATTACATTTCTTACATGTTTTAGATTTTCTAATTCATTAATTCTGAACATAATTCTATATAAGTGTTATAAGTATATCATTGCAGTTCCCTCACCTGTCTTTCCATAAGCTTCGTTTACTGAAATTATAACAACGACTGAGCATAAACGCCCACTCAACAGTGTTTTGGTGTTTTAATCGTGTATTTTTTCAGCTACGAACAGATCAAAGGATGTTATTGTACTGAGGATAATTTTACATGGACTATAAACACGGTGAAATGTGTGAAATGCGAGACTCGTGTAATATTTTTCACAAGAAAATTCCAAATATGCTTTTTATCATGACATCACCGTGCATCAATGCACGTGTTTGTTCTGAGCGTGCACACTTCAATAAGCAAATATGACAGATACAGGTGTGGACACTTTTAGCGCATATCTGCACATGACATAAACACTTAACACGGGGAAAGTTACAGTACTATTACTATGCTTAGTGCAGGTAACGTGATATTTCCTAGTTAATTGCTATTTTCATAACACCTCCGCCGTCAAACATATCACCAAATAGCACATCCGTTTTAAATGGCTAAGCTAATGATTGTCTTAATTGCATGCACAGTGCTTCGTAAGTGCAAAGACAGAGTAACACGAAATAGTAAAAATCGCCCCTCAACAAAACCCTTAGTAATATCTGGACGCCGCAAGAGGGCGCGCTACACTCGTCGCCAGATGATAAAGTAATATTACGACCAGAAATAAATCACAGAAGTGAAAATGAAACCAAATAAAAGTTAGGTTGATAATAAAACATATGGTTTACGATTATTAAAGTACAAGCTACCGGAACAAGTAATTATTTCGTTATCTGATCTGTTTTAAATGTCAGTACTAAAACGGTAAGATCGAACTTATAATTTTGCCCTGGTTAGATTATATGGCATAGGCAATTTTTTATGATTAAATTATTATATTCATGTGTATATCATCAGGTCTGTTAGTTTCATAGTATTGAAATGGCATTTGACATGACACATGCTCTCGATAAAACTGGTATTGCAATTTCAATGTTTAGGTAGCTGTTTCGGTGTCAGATTTTTTTCAACACATCACACGTCTAAACGATAAGCAAGAGGGCAGCTTGATTAAATACATGTATGTTAAAACTCTACGTAAGCACTATCGAGAAAGAAAATTTTGGAAGTGTCATTCCGACACTCAAATATAAAAACGAGAAAATAAGGGATATTCATTATGCTAATAGGCAACTACACTGTACCATCTATTTCAATCAAGTATCCGGACAACAGACGATATCAATAGACGCACAGACAGCCATTACACGATGTATGTTAAGTCGTTCACATAAAGCCACTTTTTTAATGTAATGAAGAGTTAGTATGGTTAAACAGCTGAAATACTTTTTTTAGATATATTCTCAAAACTTTAAATATATTACCGGAAACACGACTGCGGTACCACTAACATTGAAGAGCTATTAAATAAACCTATTTGATAAGAAAGATAACATAACTGTTTAATAAATCACTATTAGAGTTAAATCACTCGTCACTTTCCTTTCAATTAAAGATAAAAATATCCATTAATTTCTTGCATTTTATCATAACCAAGCTCCATGACATATTTATGTTCCGTATGAAATTTACGCTTCATTGCCCAAACTTTGGAATGCAATTCTACCTTGTTTTAAAGCATACAATCGGGTTTTTTTTTTCTTTTAATCGAAATTATTTCCCATAACAACCTATAATGTGAAAACTAAAAAAACATGTTAAATTGCGGATAGCTTTACCTTTTGATAGCAAATCACCCTATATGGACTAAATTTTTTTTTTTTTAAAATATGCTGTAATCCGATTTCTCGATAGGATACCCTGGTGTTAAACAGCATACTAAACAATATTTTAAAATTACTTCAAATAGAATTTGATCCCTTCTCTAATCTTGTAATCGTTTTAATTCGGTTAATGTTGGTTTTTCTTGTGTATCTTTGCACAACAGGTGAAGTGTATTATACTACTGCCATACCCACGTATCCACGTTTCCTTATCAAATGAGTGTCCCCCTCGTTCACATTAATTTTGCCTAACGTTGATATTATGTTAAGACAACTCTCTAAAACATGCTGATAACAAGATAACAAACAGAAACTTAGAGTTATGCATTTTTGAACAAAGGAAACACCAGTGGCTCTAAGCCATGTCCTTGGCGTAATCCCTGATTATGGTTGATGGTGTACTGAAGATCGTATTAAGAAATTTATGGTTTTGTATATACATGGAATTAACTTTTTCTGGGTGGATTTTTCTCAAATATCGAAAAAGAAAAAAGATATTGCGGAAGTAATGTGTCTCCTGCATCTTAACCTCACTTTTTTCTAGTAGGTACTTGGTGACCTTGTCCTCATTTGGGTACGAGACATTACTTACTTGGATTGACCATGATTTACATGTTGGCGAAAAATCAGAAGACGCTTACTCTTCCGGAACACCTGATTTTATTCTCCTTGTACTCCTTGTAAATCTTTCTTTTGTTCTTATTTTGCGATATTTCCATTGACTTTGTGTTTGAATGAAGATTCTGTTAACACGTCGTTTCATTCTTTATTGTTTTATGACAATAAAACCGCCTTGCTTACTAAGGTATATCGAACATATCTTCCTCATACCCGAAAAGGAATTGTTGCTTTTCCATAAGCATTGCAGATTATACAACAGACACACAATTGAATAGCATATTTGATACAAATATATTTAATCTCTCTCTCTCTCTCTCTCTCTCTCTCTCTCTCTCTCTCTCTCTCTCTCTCTCTCTCTCTCTCTCTCTCGTTTATAATTGTTATTATACTGACGCTTTTTCAATATAATGTTTGTGTATTAAGATGTCTTGAAATGACTTTATCTAAGTTTTAAAACTTATGCCCGATCCTATTGCTACTTAAGTGCAATAAAGTATGTTTAAATCAAATCGAAATAATTATACTGCATCAAACAGCTTTTTTATCCTTCTAGTGATCTTCAGTGTTGGTAAGGGCCTAAATTATGAAGCCTAGAAGGCGACTGACAGAAATACAAAATAATCAAAAGAAAAATCTAGATGGAGAAGGTGCTTTCCCCAAACACGAAACACTCAAAGAAATCAAGATATTACTTTGAAACATCTGATTTAATGACACATGCACAAAAACACGTAACCAAAAGAAGGACAAAAAATATAAATCACCAGGTGAATCATTATGGTTTAACACCATTTCCGCAGTCTAACACTGGTATAAATGCCAGGTACAGAGAATCCCCTTTATACGAAACTCATGTTTACTCCATAAACCTTCGAACAAAATACCCCGTCCTAGAGTTTTGCTCTATAAATTACTTAAAACTTGGCAGTGAAAATGTACCGGCATACACATTCGTAAAACAAACAACATGCACGCCCAAGATTTTTGCGATATAAATTAATAACGACTCGGCGTTGATAATACCAGTATATCTACACTGTTTGTGTTCATAACACACCTTGGTTGTGTTCATAAATGAGACAAAACTATAATGAAATATTGCCTGTAATTATCTGATAAAAAATAAGTGTATTTATGTATATTGAGTGCATTACTTGGGAATCAAGATGGAATATTCTGTACTGTTTTGTGTCAATCGTATTTTAGTATTGTCAACTTGATGAATACCCGAGAACGAAAATGTCGAAGTTACAAAAATTGTACAACAGACACACAAATGACGAGTACATTTTAATACAAATTCAGAGCAAGATGCAGTAGAGCCAAACAATAGATTAAACGGCATCAAACAGCTGTTTCGTCCTTTTAGGACTCGTCAGTGATGAAAATTCTGTCTTCCTATTCCTTGAGACGTGCGTTTTGAGGTTTTTGTGTTACACATTCACTCGAGAATACAGAACATAGTGATACCCACCTCATATAGAAATTCTAACACTAAGATGCGAGGAAACCCGCTGTCTGTCTCTGTATAAATTCCTATCTGTTGAAATGTAATTGGAGATCTCCCTAATGATGACGTAACGTACTGATGAAGACTTGCTAAACAAGCATATAACGTAAAAAAAATGACTGACTAATCAGCAGGTCTACACATGGGGTTTACACTCGGTAGATTGACCCATTGGGTAGTCTCGTTAAGCATGTTGCCATAGAGATACAAAAAAAAACAGCATCGTTTTTGTCTTTTACAAGTAACAGCAGTTTTCCTACAATGATTAAGTTTCTATCAACGGGTTATCATTTCAATGAGGTTTTCACAAATTTAACATTTAGTGTGCTTTAAAACGATCGCTGTTTGTGCCTAGATTACTTACATTCTATCAACAGGCCATCAAGTGTTTTTAAAACAAACCAGATGTGATTAACAAACCTTCAACGTGTAATGATTATCCTTGAGTCATGCTGAGATGTGAATTCCTACCAAAACATTTATTTGAGACTTGTAACCATACCTAATGTTGGCTGCCACTGCTTCAATACATTAGACATGTAGGGAAATAATAAACCAAGTTTTCATTATCATCAGTTTTATACTTATGGGTGTACGACTGTTTACGAATGTGGTTCCTTCAATACTGGATTCTGCTAATTACTTTTACTTATAACATTTTACTTATAACGTGACAAATGATGATATCAAATATAAATTTTCCCATCAATAATCAAACGAGATACTTAAATACCAATAATGTGTTGCTATCTTCTAGTTTACCCGGAGAAATCGATAATAAATGGCGTATGCTTCTCAGAAACAAAGTGTGTCGTAACTTCCTCTCTCTCACTTTAATATAAGTTTGGGCTTGTCACCTACCCGTCTAGGTTTTGATCAATGACGAGTACCAGAAGGACGACACTGGTGTATGATGCAGTTTAATTCATTGTTTAATTCTACGGTTTCTAACTCTGAATTTGTATTGAAATGTAATACGCTCGTGTGTTTTTTGTACAATCTTCAAACTTTGAATTCTTGATCTCTTGGATAAAATACACAGGAGGGTACACCAACTTAAAGGTTTGGGGATACTCTCCTAGTTAGCAACAAACCAGAAATGTAATGCACTTTGGTATAACAATGCTTAATATTGCACCTCCGGTGTAAAGATTTCTCAATTAGGCCGAAATATTCAGAATAAATAGACGTAGTCACAACAACTGCGAATAACGGATAACTTTATAAAACTCCCAATGTCTTATAGATAGACAACAAATCTATGCTATTTCTCGATAAATAGCTTGTATTGATAGGTTTAAGTCTCGTCACTTTTTCTCTATAGTCGTAACTGTAAGTAAGGGAACAGTGAGAATGTATTGGGTGTAATTGTGTTGGTTTCACTCAGGTCCGATCTTGTCTGTTTCATAATGTAACTACTAATGATACCAGCCAAGCTAGGGAACAGTCGGGATGTATCGGCGGTGTAGTTGTATTGATATCACTCAGGTTGTCTGTTTCATAATGTAACTACCAGAAAAGATCAATACAAGTAAAAATTTACAATTCTAGTTTGCATAGCTACATTATATTGTTACTGAAAGACAAAAACTATCATCGACCTTCGTCCTTGTGACATAATCCGCCTTTTAGAAACATTAAGTACTCCCAGACGGGAGCCATGCTGACGACAGTAGCCGGTTAGTTCCTATTATTACAGAACAATTTTCCGGTTCATTGTACATACAGCTGCTATAAAAATGTATAATATCACCTAAATGCAATGAACCCAAACCAGCGTATCTACCATGGCAACTATATATCATTCACGTGCATGCACGTACTACAGCGCGTACAAGATAACATATGTTACTATCAGATAATCAAGTATATAAAAAACAAACACGGGTTACGGGGCACAGATTTCTAAAAAAAAGTGAACAAAGTTATCAATCTCTTTCAGGTAAAACACCGGGGCGGCTTCCCGCACCGCGGATCGATAGGCTTTACCTATATCATAGTTTTCAACAAAGGAAACTGCTAGGAAACAGGACCCAGATATGATGACAATGACATAATGATAAATCCCTCTAATTATTAGTAGACCTTGATCGATGTGTCATGCCACCATGTGTTTTTTACATACGAGAAAAAAACGAAGAACGAGATAGTTCGCTTCATCATAAAAGTATTATAACCTAAAATACGATACAATTGTAACGTTCTGTCTAATGTCAGAACCACAACCCTCCTCCCTTCATGCATCGGAACGTTAACTAGTTTGTGTGACTTGTGACCTGGGTGATCGTGTTCGATCTTTCTGTGACCTTCTGTATTTCTGTGTGATCTTTCCCATTTTAGCTACTCTTAATGGACTTTCGTGTGATTTTATGGCCATATTTGACATTTGTGTGATCTTGATCGATGTTTGACCTTTGCATGACACTTGTGTCCTTGTTTGACCTTTGAATTAACATATTTGATTTCTGTTTGTCCATGTATAGTTCCTGCATGACTTTGGATGTTGTTGCTTCACCCAAGTACCCTCATGGATTGCAAGGTTCTGTTTGACATTTTGTATTCATACTTTAGAAAAAGTTGCTCTGTTAGAATATCCCAAGTACATAGAAATAGTGTTATCTTATTAAGCATCGTTACCAATATGGAAAATTGAATAATAGAACAACAAAAAAACATTCTCACGTAATCTGATATTCAGAGTGACATTTAACAATAACATGCCATTCCGTTCGACGCCTGCCGTTAGTAATTCTTGCGATGTGCCATTATACTTGTCACCTCCCTCTCATGACCCCATCCATCCTAATGCATGAGTCGCGCCTCCCGAACTATAGCATTAAGTTTGGGTGTCGGCTAACCTTTTTACTTATACAAACAATCAGGCAGATCTCTTCGGTAGCCAACCTATATCATTGGTAACCCCATGCAAGTGCTTACATACAAAAATAACGGAATGTGCTCGGATATACCAGATGTTACACGATGGTATCTTTATACTTTTGGATCAAACGAGTACCCAAAAAGAAACTATATGTCCGGTTAATCGGAATAGTCTTCAAGTTTTGCATTTATTTAGAAATCAGCAAAATAGCATCATATTCATTTCTAATCAATATTTTGAAACTTGAACACAAAAAAAAAAAATTTCAAATTATTTATAAGTGTTCTTAATTATAGGTTATATATGTCAAATTAGAGAAATAAGCAATTACGTTCCTTGTTTATAGAAATACTTGTTAGATGTTTGATGTTTTGACAATCATTCTAAACTACTTTCAAATATATATATATAACTTTTGTAAGTGATATATATGTATGTTAGAGTAGCTGTTAGGCGACTTTGGGAATGATTTTCTATACAACACAATATATGTACAGTGTACAAATGTCGTCATAGCGTTTCAGATTTTATATCCATGTATGGTATAACACATTCTCATAAGACACGTGTCTTTCAAATGTTTAGAGCCGGGTTTTAAGGTCAGAGGAAAGTCATGCCGGAGGTAGAGTGACGCTCACCCATAAAACGTAAAATTAGAAAAATCAACATATGTTTTCCTTTATCACTGTGTGTATGAATACGTCTGTAGGAGTTATTGGTAGTGTTCTGGTTCGCTGAGACAGAAGGAAAGCCTACAAAGATGTACTCTAGTGATCAGTTTCCAAAGCAAACGGGCTGTTCATCTCTATGAAATACGAAAATATAAATATTTTGACTGCCGAGACATGACTTACAACACAACTGTATATAAATCAAGCCTAGAAATCGTAACATCGGTCCCCTACTGCCAGTCCTTACCCCCAATAGTACACATGCGTATTTAGTTCAACATGTCTGGGCAAGAATTATGTCTTAAGTTCATAGAAAATGTCAATTTGGTACTTATTCTTTAATGTTGAATTTGTGAAGAGATGATATTCGGACAGCCCACCAGCAGCATGATAAACGAACCTTTGTCAGTAAGTTTCATTTTTTTGCATGCTATTCGCTCATTTACATCTAGTGACATTTTAAAGCGGAATTCTCCTGGTGTCTACTTCGCTGAACAACAGACGGGAGGTACACCACATCCTATCCACAGCAATCGGGGTAAAGTATCCTCTTAAAGGGTAAAACGTTCGGGACGGCGTGCTTCACAGCTTCCAAATAAACACAAGCAGCCCCTGGTAGGGATAGCATCACATACCTCGAGCCTTCACCACAGATTGCATCCACCGGTACACCACCGACGAAGCTTCCACTGTGTCTACTTACTGTACATGTACATCATACGGAGTAAAACGTGAGTTTAATTTGAAGAATTTTATCATCGCTGTAATGGTGACAATCTTTTGTCCATGTAGCACATTAAATATTTCAGCATAGAAAACATACATTATAGATCCACGTGAAGTGGATAAGTAAAGAAATAAAAAGAAACTAACATCTGATTTCAGCATAATTGTATCTATGTTAAATTTCAATTCAATGCTTTGTAGGGTTATATAAAGTACGGCAGTAGACATATGGTTAAGCAGAAAAAATCTTTTAAGACTGCCATAAATTACGATAACGATAAGCGATTTATAGATTGTTTTTGGTGGGGCTTTTTGTGACATATGAAAAAAATCACGCAGGGCATATTAGCGTGACCGGGGACAGACAGGGAGGCTCTGTCATAATCGCATGGTTTGTTAGTTGTGCAGCATGTCGCTGGAATGTGTGGCCTCCAGTCGCAACCACGGCGTGGAATAGGCAACATTTATTTTTCCAAGTTACAAAAAAAGTTCTATATTCCAAAATTGTTGATTTTTGCTTTTTCCTATTAAATATCGAACCAGCAAACAAAGAGGTTTAGTTTTTTTCAGAAAATAAAATGAAGACATAGTATTTAAAATGGGAAGTTGGTATATTCCATGTGTGAAAATCAGAAGAATTACAGTTTAATGGTACAAGTTTGAAATAAAGATCTACAAACTGAAGCTGTGCTTTAATACAAAACATTTTATACAGCGAAATGGTCATGATTTCAGTTTGATTGCAAAATAAAGTTTTATATTCCACTTCGATGTAATTGAATGTACGAGAATATCTCTTTATCTAAAGAATATATATGTATAAGAAAATCAGGAAATACACATCATGATATGAAATTTGAATTAAACAAAAATATTAAACCACAACTGAGAATATGAAATAGTTGTCCTATAACTAGCGGTTTCATTGTAGCGTGTGCAATAGACTTTGTAACGAACAACAGGCAAAACGAAATGTACAATACGTTAAAGTTGTGTTTTAATGACTAACAGTTGAGATGTTTATATCACGTTAACTAGATATTTATACAAACAAAAATATCACAATATTCTTGTTTGACGTCACAAGTTTAACAAACTGTTTACTTCTGATTATTCGTGTTTCCTGTTCTCTATAATCCAACTTGACATATACTTGATTGATATGGAAATGAAACCATGGAAGCATTGTTAATCTTATCGAGGTTGTGATCGATCACTTTGAAACTACCGCTTCATACAGACATATACTAGGAATGTTTTAATATTCAAACATGCTTAACTCATTCTGAGGAAAAAGATACATTTGTTCAACTCTGTTTCCATGAACACAATATTAAAAAATGTTGATAGTCAAGTATCTGGACAAATAAATGCAAATATTTTTCAAAATACATTTAGAAAAACCGAAATATTTTGGTGAAATTTACACAGATTTATAAATATTAGTATGACTCAAGAACTTTCTAACAGAAAGCAAAACTGACAAACACCAATCTCATTTCAGTAATGTGTAGTTTTACTTACCAGTTCCAAAGACAATCTAAGTGAATAGTAAAAACCATCCTACGTCCCAAAGAAAACAGAATCACAGACGAAAGTCGGAGAAATTTCAATAATCCACACACATAGATTTAACGGAAAGTTGTTTCGTACTTAATCCACGATGTGTATAAACTCCATGAGGACTATTACCGGGGAGAGTTGAGAGGAGGTGTAACAAAGGAGGAGTCTCAACTATTGGCCTACTTCACATGTTACCCTCCGTGATCGTATCTGATATTCTATAACTGTGTCGGTACCGTTAACTCTCGCGTATTTCATACATACACAACGAGATCATAAACAAACATACACACGGCTCTCAATGGGGCCGATACCTATTGCTCGTAGCATGTCGAGAGATTCTCCACTAGAACTCGGAAAACAGTATTAATTATTATATAATTAGGTGATAGATGCGGCTAGAGCTGTGGGATAATTCTTATGTAATTCTGGTGTCTACTTTTTATGTGCCATAGAACAAAGGTAACGAGAGAACATTAACTTTGGCTTCTAGTAACATCATTATCATCAGTAATTACTAATTGAGATATCTCTGTAATTATACCTACATTTTTTCCAAGTGATTATTAATTTGGAAAAAAAAAACATTATTGGCAAATATTTCATTTTATTCATTAAATATCCAGGTGTGTATACCATTATGATTTTACCGTTTCGCCTCTCATACAGTGTACTTATAAGGGTTACTTTTGCGGAGGAGTCAACAAAATCGTTCAATGATAAAATTACATGAGCCAATATCACCACACTCGTTTTGCGGTTAAAGTGTGAAAAATCAATGTGGTTGAGAAAACTACCAAACAAAAACCAACAAACCCAGGCTCACTGGAGCTTTCTGTATAAGAATGTGAAAAGGGGTTTAGATTTTAGTGTAACAATCGAATGTGATAATGAAAAAAATATTCTGTCATGTTTACTTGTTCGCGAAATTGTCTTCAGGAAGTAAAAATATACATTTTGTACATTGCACTGAATTCATTCAAGGTTATTGCAAGACACTAAACGAAGGGGAAACTGTCTTTGGTCTCTTGTAGTATGACAACACATTTTTCACCGTACATACACTGACTTCGATTGACCAGACGTAGATCTGTTGTCGTTAGAAAACCATAAACCTATGATAGGTAATTGACCTTGTTCATGTAAATCATTTCCTACACGGAAAATCAGCCGGCAGGTGGGGATTCCTAACATCTAGCCTCAATTCACTGCGTGTTGGACATTCTCAGCTCCCATCGGCTGGTATGCTTATCGCTATACCGAATGTAACTAAGGGCAGTAACTCTGGGAAATCAGAATTCGTGTTGGAATGCGGTCAAAACAGTATTTACGTGTTGACCATATCCACGCTTTCTGAACTAATATTTCAGCCGCGTTAAATACGATCCCGTTAGAAGCTCAATTGGTTAACTACAAGCGCGTAAATCATAAAGATAACGGGGTTCTTAAGTTAGAGACAAACAAGTTCCCTGCGAACGCGGTAAACAAGTAGAAAACAAATGCGTTAACGCGAATGAGTTATAGTGGCAGCTCAACGCGTTAATCTTCTTCTACAAAGGCATATCAGAATATATCTAATGGGGTAAACGTAATCGCGTTAAAGGCGTGCAATGCGCCTGTGCTGAGCATTGTTAATTAACAATTACAAGGTAAATTACAAACCTACAGCTGCAGGTAAAATGCGGGAAAACAATAGTCCGATCACAATGGGTTATCGTTAAAACGTTGGTTGCGTAAAACATAACATCATCTCACGACATAAATGATTTCCTAAGTAAACCCTGTAGGAAAGGTCATGTACATAGATAGATAGGGACACAAACGTCAGTAGGTTTTACTGTCACACCTGGTAATGGAGAGAATCACCTGTAATTTAGAGAGTTTAGTATCGTGTTGTTAGGTATAAAATAAATAGAAACACGTGCAGCATATTAACGTCGGCAGAACGTTCGTCGGGGAAACAACGCCTAGCGAAAGAAAACCCAATCAATTAGCCAACACATTACACCCATGGGGCGGGGAGGGGGGCGTGACGGAAGATATTGAACCGGAACTCATCCTGTTCCGGATACGGATTACAGAGATATCGGATTACTGCATGTAATACACATTAAAAAATCATCACACTCCGGAATATCCCTTTAGAGATAGGGATAGGAAACATATTATATCCCAGGCATTATCGTAAGGATGTTGACAGAATCAGAATTCAGTGTTAAATTTTCGTTTAATTGGTATTGATTGCTGTAAATAATTACCAGCCTATTCTAGAGCAGCAGAGATGGTATTATGAAATTACACCAGATTTGTTAGATAAGATGGATGATGTAAAAATCTAGTAGAATATTTAGAAGATGACAAAACGATACACACAATTAAGTCTCTAGGTAAACGATTTTACAGTATCGATAGTTTGGAGATATTAATTATCCAGACATATTACGAGGAGGTTGTTTAATTCAGGACGTCCAACTTGTTTTCATAACAAAAATCACAACTGTATAAGTTCACACTATCTAGAGGCGTGTAACTTTATCCTTGTATACTTACACTTTGGTGACTTCCGCCAGTCTCCTGAATAATGGACACAGACCTCTAGGAAACGATGAATGTATTCCCAAAGTTTAACAAACAACGTCACAATCGACAAAATTAGACGGACACAAGGAGCCAGCGTCAGCCCGTTGCCGATCAATGCATTATTGAAAATAAACAAACGAGTAAGCTTCAAATGTTTGTTTTGGTATCTATTATGTATTGTTACACAGAAATCCGTATCTTTTGATGAGGTGTATTTCGTCGCAACATCTTGTTCGGTTTCAGGTACTCTGCAATACCGTTAATAAATCTGACATAGCCAGACACATTTTAGTATTGACTGCCCAATCAAATTTGGCGAATCAAATAGAATCAAAATGTCGCCAAGTTTTGATTCAGTTTCCGATGGGTGGAGTTTCTGGCAATACCTAACCATAAATAAGCACGTGCATATGAATGACGTCACAAACGAGAGCCCGGCTAATATATCTCGGAATAATATCCTGAATAATTACTTCTACAAAAGTCATTTCTTATTCCTTATACTCCCTTTCCAATTTCTAAATGATCAAACATTGCAAAAATATTTTGTTTGAAATAAACACTCCCTGTAAATTAGTTCGAGGTGTTTATGGCTAGACACTGGCATCAATATACATATTTACATCAAAAACATCGGAAGAACTTCAGGTCTTAGCCAAATTATGATCATAATACTATGTAGCAAGAATTTTTCTCTTTGTGAAAAGGAACACCCAGCCAAATAAACAATAATTCTGTGCACATGCGTTGTACAGTAACAAAGGTACACCTTAAATGGCATGTTCATTTCTCCCCTTTATATGATAAGTTAAGAAATACGATATCTACAACAGAAATTTGTCCTCAAGGAAAAATTTCGAATTTTGATATTTTCCAAACGAGGCCATGCGTGTACAAGAAGCCCCAAGTCGTGTTCTTCTACCCCCCAGCAGGTTCCACTGACTGACTGTGTGGAGCATACCATGAGGCGCTCGCTTCAGACGTGAAAGGATGGTGTGACATTTTGTTATGTCTGGATTCTGATGTCACTGATATTGTGACGTTAGTAGCATTCAATGGAATCTATTTTCGCTAATTTCGTGTGTACATTTTATTGCACGCTTTCATGTCCAGTATTCAATTAACTCTTACAAATTGGTCATAGGGTCCGTGTTGGGTTTTCTTTTTCTAAAATACCACGAATTTTCAGCGCCCCACAAAAATATGTATGATGTTACATTATATTACTGAATACTGATATTATCAAACTGTTAATGGCACTCGAAACCTAACAAATTTCTAAGCATCACTTGTATCAACGCATTGCATAAATCATTCCATATTTCAGAATTCTTACATACTTTTTAATGCAAAACAAAGACAAATTTTACTCCTGTGTTGACCTGGCATTCAGCTCAAGGTTAACGGCACCATATATCGACTAGTTTGCAGGAAAAAAAATTAAGCCACGACTGTGGCTTCCTCAAATAAAGTTGTACTGACGTTAAAGTGTTGAACATTCTTATCGCCGTACTATCGTCAGGCGCGACGTGTTAACTTTGTCTACAGATCATTCACATTGGTGAAACTATCTTATTATGCTTTATACATTTGCACTTGCAGGAAATGTGTTGGTTGAACGAGACAGATTTGTTATAAAAGAAATACCATATTTCTTCCTGAGAATGAGTGGTAATCTGGCACATGTTTGTTAAATCAGCTATATCATCTTCTTAACCCTTCCGAGCCGATGTAAATCAGCAAAGAGCACGTCTCGCCAGACACATTTTTATTAACAAAAACGAAAATCTGGTGATACGACAAAAAGCAGGTTTAAAGTTTAAATCTGTACCGCTTTCGTTTTTGATAATGCCCCTGTATCACACTTTGTAGTACTCTTATCACACATAAACCTCCATACAGACATTTTTTATATATCGCGGAGTTATTTCAAAAGGTGAAGGCCGTTCAGTAGACATGCCTTAGAAAAGGATTTATATTCCATGTGCTCGTTTTAGTAACAAGACATGTTCACAAAAATGTGCATGTCTGTGCTGTATTTGGCCTGAAGTGGTATTTGCAATATGTGTACTCAAGCTTACTTCTCTATACCCCATTAACATCACATAACGTCACGTGCAGAATACATTTTGCTGTGCTTAATACCTTTCACACAAGTATGAGCAATTCACTTATCAACCTCCTCCTTCACGTCGTTGTTGTTTGTCTATCCCTCCTCCCTTCCTTTATCTCCTGATCTTCCTTATATTTGTTGCCGTCTTTTGTCGGTATCACCCCTCTTTCCCCTCCTCCTCGTCGTTGTCCTCATCCCTCCTCTTCATCTTCGTCGTATATGCAATCGGTATCCCCTTCCCAGCTTGTTAATCCTTATTGTTGAAGTCGTTGGTCTCCACATCCTTCCTCCTCCTCTTCCTCGTCGTCGTTTCCGTCAGTACCTCCCTCCCCTCCTCCCCCTCCTCACCCTCCTCCTCACAGTTGTCGTAGTCGTCGATCTCATCATCATCGTCGTCGCGTCGTCATTGTTGACGCCAACGTCGTCGGTATCCCCTCCCATCCTTCCTGTCCTCATCGTTATTGTTGTTGTCGTCGTTGGCTTTCCTCTCCTCCTTCTCTTCCTTGTCGTTATCGTCGTCGGCGGCGGCAGTCTTTTCACACACACACATATATATAACGTATACACTGTAGTTTGAAATATCTCTAAAGGCAAAAGAAATCAATAAGACATTAGATTATGTGTATACAAAATCAAATGGTTTTCGAGTTGTACACCAATAGTGAATTAAAAATGGACGCATGAGAGGAGTTAATTTTGATATTTTCCACAAACCGCGGAAGTTGTCGAGACGCCATGTTTTGATATGAAATAATGAAATGTAGGTTTAATCGTGTTTGCATGAGTGGCATGAGATAATTTACAGGTAAAGAAAACGGAATAATATGAATATCTTTAGTATTTAAAAACATGATGTGAAAACTGATTAAATCTCCTCACAAACACCTTTAAGTTGTCGAGACAAATGCTTTCCTTTTGATCATTCAACAAATACTTGAAAAGGTATACACCTGTATGCAGCTCCTTTTTGATACAAACCGACATTTTTATTGATGCAGAAAGTCGATCTTTTCATAAGATAATTGGTGACACACACTTTTCTAGTCAGCTATTTCAGACCACACTTGTGGTTAAATCGCTAGTATTATATATACCTATTGGTCTACAATTATTGTCATCAAAAGCCATTATTTGTAATCGTGAGACAAAAACCTCGGAATGAAGAGGGTATAAAGTATATACAATAGCCTGACATTATTGATTTGGCATGTCCTGTCCTTATTTCGGGAACATACTACCGTGAAATGATAATTACATACAAAGCATGATAATAGAGCATTATCTACATTTGATTTCAAAGTTTCTGTCACATTCTGAAGAAGATATCAATATTCGCAAGCTGACATTTTTTGAGTATGTGTGTTTCAAACACCAAAGTTTCAAAAATTATAAATGAAATACATAACATTTACGTCAATCAAAGTAAAATGCTTATCTTTTAAAATAAGTTAGTTCTATAAATAAGTTCATCAAACAAACAAAAAACAGAGTATAAGACTTGTGAGTTGTCAAACTTGTATTGGAAAAAATACTATATAGTATATACTTACAAATGTACATAACTAGATATCGAAATCGGTGTTAAGATATATATATGTACCACTGCCTCAACAAAATGTAAGCTTTACACTCAATAAAGGACGAAATTATAGCACAGCATCATCATAAAAATAGCAAATTAATCACTTACAAGTAACACATCTCAAAACGACATACGAACTATATATATATACATATATATATATATATATATAACAAGAATGTGTCAATACGAAGAAAACGCACTTATGAACGGTTGAGCGATCACGTGACTGGTGACAGATGCGACTTATTGAACGTCTTGTCAAATCTGTACAGGCAAAACCTAATCAAGAAAATATCCTGATGTCAACCACGATGTTACAGTTATAGGGATGTGTACGAAATGTGATCGGACTTATACAGGGGTAAGTACACGGTGATATACAGAGAAAGTCACGTGAGAGGCACAACTGAATCACTAGGTCCTGTCCTGTTAATATATTAGTCGATAGGTGACACGTAATGATAAATCTAGACATACATACGAATCATACATATATGTAGAGAAAGGTTTTCAAATAACGGGCAAGAGACGATGATAGGAGGGAGGATGGCGATGATAAGATGGAAAATGGTTGTGATAGGAGTTTAATTGACGATGATAGGAGAGGGAAAGATGGCGATGATAGGTAAATTGGCGATGATAGGAGGAAGATGGCGATGATGGGTGGGGGGAGGGGGGGGAGATGGTAATTATAGGAGGAAGATGGCGGTGATAGGTAAATTGGCGATGATAACAGGGGGAAGATTGGTGATGATGAGATGGAAAATGGTTGTGATAGGAGGTTAATTGACGATGATAGGAGAGGGGAAGATGGCTATGATAGGTAAATTGGCGATGATAGGAGGAAGATGGCGATGATGGGGGGGGGGGGAGATGGTAATTATAGGAGGAAGATGGCGATGATAGGAGGAAGATGGCGATGATAGGTGGAAGATGGCGATGATTTGAAGGTAATTGGCGATGAAAGGAGGGAAGATGGCGATGATAGGAGGAAAGTGGTGATGATAGAATGGAAGATGGTGATGATAGGAGGAAGATGGTGATGATAGGAGTGAAGATGGTATGATAGGAGGGAAGATGGAGATGATAGGAGGAAGATGGTGATAATAGGGGGTAAATTGACGATGATAGCAGGGGGAGGAGATGGCGATGATAGGAGGTAAATTGGCGATGATAGGATGGAAGATGGCGATGACAGGAGGTAAATTGACAATGATAGCAGGGGGGAAGATGGCGATGATAGGAGGTAAATTGAAGATGGTGATGATAGGAGGTAAACTGACAATGATAGCACGGGGAAGATAGCGATGATTGAAGGAAGATGATGATTATAGAAGGTAAATTGACGATGATAGGATGGAAGATGGTGATGATAGGAAGAAGATGGTGATGATAGGAGAGAAGATGGCATGATAGGAGGAAAGATGGAGATGATAGGAGGAAGATGACGATGATAGGAGGTAAATTGACGATGATAGCAGGGGGAGGAGATGGCGATGATAGGATGTAAATTGGCGATGATAGGATGGAAGATGGTGATGATAGGAGGTAAATTGACAATGATAGCACGAGGAAGATAGCGATGATTGAAGGAAGATGATGATTATAGAAGGTAAATTGACGATGATAGCAGGGGGAAAGATGATGATGACAAGAGGTAAATCGACGATGATAATAGGGGGGAAGATGGCGATGATAGCAGAGGGGAAGATTGTGATGATAGGAGGAAGAGGGCGATGATAGGAGGAAGAGGGCGATGATAGGAGGAAGAGGGCGATGATAGGAGGAAGATGGTCATGATAGGGGGAAGAGGGCGATGATAGGAGGAAGATGGTGATGATAGGAAGAAGATGGTGATGATAGGAAGAAGATGGCGATGATAGGAAGAAGATGGCGATTATAGAAAGAAGATGGTGATGATATGAGGAAAACTGACGATGAAAGGAAGGGGGAAGATGAAAGGAAGTGGAGAAATGGCGATGATAAGAAGGGATGTTTCTTTTTAAACCTCTCTATTGATTTTATGTACGACTTAAGATCCGATGTGGTTATTTCAAGGGAAAATTTTGATAACACATGTATTAGACGGCGAGTGAGAGGGGAGCTGTGTCTAGTGACTGATTTAAAGGATTAATTCATTTTGCCCAATTTTATGGGGTATTAAAACCGCAATAGTGTCGTTCATGATAGACTTGTCACAGGATCAACCTCATTCATCGTCGCATGAGATTAAAAATGATAAGATATAATCTGAATGTTTCAATTACGCCCACTTGTAATGCTTATAACAGATTGGATGTTTACAAGTCTATTATTCATCACTGTCGCACCTTGTGCAAGTCTATAAAAAAGCCAATGGTGAAATTACTTAACTGTAAGTTTGTCACTTCGCCTGACAGTCGCCATCTATCCACGTCTCATCACTTTTGAAATAAGATATTTTGTAAATGTTTTTGTGGGTCAGAGTAAATTAGTTTTTTCCTAACGGTTGGCACTTGTAAGTGAAATGACCTTGATTATTTAAGTGACAATCATCCTGAATTTACGCCATATAATCCCTATCGTGATGGACTGTACTCTCTGACCCATAATTGACCTGTCACAAAAGGGTCAGTCATCACTTTTATCTTCGGTAATGTGTTTTTTCAATATTCAACATTAAAGTCAAACATTGTTTACATTTTTTCAGCCTGTTCTAAATTTTCACACGACTATAATACGACAGTGTATGATTATGATATTAACAGCAAAGTCTTATATCTTTTCCCCTTCAATTAATCTTTTTTGTATTATAAATCCTTCTTTATGAGAAAATAGCTAATTTCAAAAAAATTGTAGAAATTTGTTGAACGCAGAAAAAGATAACCATATCATTCAGAACGTGACTCTACAATTTATTTAAAAATCTATTGTAATGATTTCAAGGAAATGTATCCTAATTGCTTTTAAAAGCTGGATGTATACGCTTAATTCATAGGCCCATATCGTTAAAAATCATCTGTTTTTACATATCATAAAAGCACTACTTTTTACAATACGAGCTCTTGTTTAAAATCTATCTCAGCTTCTAAAATAAAGGTTCAACGAGTGTATTCCCAGACTGATTCCACAATATCTACGTAGTTATTTGCGAAATTAGAATTCCCCCTTTAACTTTTTGCGGGAGATCAGAAAAACCGCAATATTGTTTTTAACGCACCTGTGTCTGTCGAACGCTAGATCGTGATCCGAAGAAATCTTGATTCGCTTTGCCCTTTGGCTTCCCTCCTAAACGCCTTCAGAACACTAAAGATGATCGGATTTTTTGTAATTACAGAAATCCCTTTATACTGTAAGGGTAGATAAATCGCTTTAGCTTTTGCCAATTTTATAGAAGAGTACTTCTCTTGATATTATGAAGTTTTTATACATTGGATGAAAGATAATTTTTTCAACGCCCATATTTTTGGAAATAGTTCTTTCATCATATCTTAATGTACCGATTTTGGAATGTCTTCAAAAATGGCGAAAATTCGTGTTCAGCTTTAAATCAGACACAGACTTTTCATCTCAACAGACAAAAAATATTATACGAGTAAAGTGCAAATGAAAAATGTGGTTTTATACGGGAATAGAATTAAAAAGTTACCTCCCTTCTTTCTGCTTGTTTCATGACTTATATATCGGAAAGGATTCTCTTTATTTCCAAGTATATTTTCATATCCCAAATCATGAACAGAACCGGTGTTACTAACAATTTTGTACACCAATGCGACAAAAAACACGTACTATAAAATTATATCCAAGCTACAAAAGTTAGACTTCCACATCAAGAAGCTCACAGCGAATTCTCCTTGAACTTTACAATTTGATTATACTATTAAGGTATGGCATGTATTTCACTGATCAATATCCAAAACCCTTGTATTACGTTTTAAACAACTGCACACTTAGTAAATACTAGTCAAAAATCAAATCAATTATAATATCTACATTTTTTTTTAAAATTTACAAATCGATTAATTCTTAATTTCTACTCATGAATTCGGATGTTGGACAGTGTATAAGATAAAACCTGGAAATTTATAATTTGGACACTATGATTGTGAAAGGACGGTAAGTTGTTCACATTTTATAGACAAATTTATGGGGGTGGCCTACTTTTAAAATCAGTTTAACTTGCACACTCCAAATAAACTTTTTTCATACGTTTTTGGGGATACGGCCTGTAGTCTGTTTACTGATATTGGTGTGGTCATCAATGGCCAGTGTCAGGGTCATGATAGGTTATCGGTCTACATAGCTCCAGACAGTGACCACTTGGTTTCACATACTGACTCTTTGACCCTGGATTAAATCAACATGAAGCAGTTAAAACTACATGTACAGCATATAACTACATGTACAACATGTGTCTATTTCAGTAGGATACAACATATAAAAAGATTTGTCAGCTTAACGGAAACATGACCGATCGAAATAAAATTAACTTTCCTGAAGGAATATCTGAAAATCATGTTTAGGAAATCAGAAATGTTCATCCAAAAATTTTCAAATCATGATTGAATTTACTAGTTGTTGTTCCAACGAACATTGCGTGAAACTACATAGTCTTACTAAGCCCTGAAAACAAGGATGTTACAATGTTATTGAGATGTCGAGAGGGTTAATGACAAGGAATAGAAAGACAGACTTAATTCAAATGGGACGAATAGTCTACAGGATAAAGAGATACGTTAACAGTTCTGTGACCGAATTTTAGTTTTGTACGGCAGCCGTGTAGTGTCATTTACGGTACGAAAACATTCTGAAAAAGGGTATGGTAGCTTCACTTTGTCGTCATTTCAACCTAGCAATGTCTTTATAAGTATTCTGGTTGGAAATGGTTAAAGATTATTGTTGTTTCTTTACCTTTATGTTCTCTTACACGGATCATATTAAAAACTGTGCGTGAGGTGGAACTCATGCTTCGCCGTCGAACAATTATCATTACTTCGTAACAACAGAATTATGTGTGTAAATCATAAACGTCTTACAACCCGAAGAAGGCCCCATAATCCGGAAGTCCATTACTCCGACATTGTCTAGTCAGGAAATCTTAATTTTCTATGAAAACGTTATCGTAACTGATTTCTTCCGCAACTATGCCAGGCCTATCAGTCTTAATTCTTTTGTGATGTGTGTTACCTTTGTCACCATGACTGCCATGAAAAAAGAAGCTTTCGAACAGCGATAATCGACAACGTAATATTCTCCAATCAAACATTTCTTAAGATAAAATTTTAACACTTTTTAGTTCGCTATTAGTATAAGGACCACAAAACAACAAAACTACATTCCTTCTGATGTAATATATTTATATATATGTAGCATTTTACATTTTCGTGTATTTTTACACACAGTATTTATATCAAAATTGATATTACAATATTAGTATAGAAATAAGTGTATCTGTGTGAACTTTTTATTGTTTAAGTGCGTTGTTATATAGATACAAAGATACATTTAAATCTATTACAAAGGTAATTTTTCTATGACACAATTGTTTAAAGAGTGTCAGTAGGGAAAAACAAAAACAGAAACTTATACCTGAATGAAAGTTGAAGATTTTAGATATTGTTGACACGAAGTAATTAATGATTTGAGTAATTACTCGTAAATTTAAAATATAAATGTGACATTTACCTGTGCAGGTGATACATGTGTAGGATAAGTTGTGTCAAATATCGACATACAAATATACGTATATTATGTCGAAAATCAATATGAAGTACACTACCGAGTACACTACCGAGTATCGCATACACGCTATCAGACATGAGCATATCGACTGCAAGATATCGTTGTTTTGTACTATAGATTAAATCAAACATCTGGTACGTGAATTATCGAATATCATATACAGGTTATATAACTGTTTACATATTGATTTTATATGTTAGAATTTCGGGCTTTGTGGAATATAGATCACCTAATACGGGTTATATTGAATATCAATTAAAGTGCTGACAAAGTATTTACTACCACAGAATTTCATTCTTAATCAAGTATAACATGGAACATTGCTATACTTGATCAAGTAATTGAATTAGCTTATAAAACAACTTGTATGAAAACATACAATTCTTAGTGGTGCCTTGTAGGTAAAAGGCGTTTGCCACACATGCAATTGACTCTGTTGTCCTTGGCGACGTGACCTGTGTGATAGGTCATCCGCGGATGTACAACCACGTGATGATTTGTGTGCTGTCCCATCACCATTTAGCAGGGGCGGTCCCGACAGATTCTAACCCTGGTCGACCTGCACTGGCAGTTATCCATTTATTAAGGTTTTAAACGATGTTGTATGTAACTTGTTTTGCCGACAGGTAGATCTGTGTTCACAATCTTCCGTCTTAATTTTACATTAGTTGAATTAAAATGAGATTTTTTCTTCCGTTTACAGTTAAGATTGCAAAATTAAATCAATGTTATTTTAAAGCACGGTCGTTTAGTATTTAAATGTTTTAAGTCTGGACATCGTCTTATTTCCTTGTCAGCACAATGGACATTTCTGATAATCAAACAAAGCTTAATTGTTTGAAGCATTCGGGTTTTCGACTTTTTAGCTGACATCTTCTACAATGTCATATATATGACGACACATTTCGTATACCGATATAAACAAACCATCAGGTGAAACCTTGTAAACAATGGCGAGAGTGGGCTGTTACGATTCTGCAGAATATAATTTATCACTTTTTTAAATACATAAAATAAATACATACTAAAAGAAATGAAAAAGTAAGTGAAAGAAAAAAAAAGAAGTAAAATTATGGTTCCAACTGAATGCGGTTCTAGTTTCTCTAACATTCACAAGGACTCAGAAGAAAAAACAGACTCAAATTAGTTGAAATACATAGTACAGTATAATTTGAAGATACTGGTTTATGACGTAGATCCAAACAAAGAAGACATGATACCATATATTTAATCTAGACTACCATAATGACTATATAAAACCTGAAAATAGATATAGACCGCAGACAGGTGTGTTTTTGGTCATAGCTATGTCTGCGGTTTAATTCTTCAATAGGTCTAGAATTGGACCATGTGTATACCCGTGACAGTCTCAGTGTGGACATGTTACATTGACAGGTAAAAATGCAGGTGGTTTAACAATGATTTAGTGAAATGTTACCTGTCAGCGTTGTCAACGACAACCGTAGGGACTTGTGAATTTTTCCTTGTCACTAGTAAAGTTACCAAGGTTAAGCAAGTACATGGTGAGAGTTTAGATAGAGAGCGGAGAAAACAGGGATGGGAGAGAGCGGACGAGAAGAGTGGCGAAGGGGGTGTACAGTAAATTATATTCAACTTTCACCAAGATCACTGAAATTGCATTCAAAGGACTGTAATTACTTAATTTTTTCCAAGCTGTCCCGCCACAATTTAGAAATGTAATACGTAAAACCCTCACAGTATTTTTCATATTAGTTTTCTGTTTAAGTATTCTAGTGGAGTCTTTCAGCTCTAAGCGGTCGTGGCAACTTAAACACCAGAAAAGCGGCGAAATTACACGTCTGGCATAACAAAACACACCCTTCTGACCTGTAATAGCGCGGAAAATTACACTGTGCATAATAACACATCAACTCCTTTCGAATGTATTTACCGACAATTGCATTTTCCCCTTTTTCAGGTCGAAAGCTTCAACCATGTCCAATGACTACAATAGTTCAACCGGAAGTAACGTGAAGTGTAGATGTTTCCAGTGTTTCACGGACCCCGGAGACCTCCTGACTTTCATTGCGTCTCTCTTTATGGTTTTAGGTCTCGCCTTTATGACAATCGGATATGTTATCCCACGAGATTACGATTTTGATCCATATGAACCTGCCAGAGATATGGAAGCGATAGAAATTTATTTCGCGAAGCTTTCACGCGAATTAGATGTCTTGATCACTGTCGGAATGGGGTTTGTTGCCTTCGGTGGAATCATTATGACGTCACTTGTGACATATAACATGTATCTCAAAATTACGGAGGATGATAACGATGATGACAATGTCAGCTATGTACGATTAAAATCGTTCAAAACGCCGGCGTCTTACGGAACAGCGGGGGTCACAAGACAAGGTTCAATAAACTCTCGTCCCCACGAAACGTCTCCGAGACAGAGTCAGTGAACTCTCGCGCCCCTTTGATCGAAGTTACAGCCAAACAGTACTATAGATTGAACGTTTTTCAGTTTTTATCGATTTACTTGTCGCTGTATGCTTTACAGGTTATATATATTATACTGTTATGCTTAATCAAAGGAATTTTTTTTTAAAAATGTGATATAGCATGTTGTATGCATTTTATATATTAAAAAATAACCGCGGAAAGTAACGAAAATCTGTAAGAGAATATTTTTAGTCAGATGCACATGTAGCGATTATTGTAATGTAAATCAATCGATTCTGGAACCATTGTTTGGGAATAAATGATGAGCACGTGAAACGCCCATGGAGATATGTATATATGTTATGAGATATGTGGGTTAAGGTTAAGGGGGGGTGGGGGACTAATTTATCTGACGGTGAAATGATCAGGACAGCGGTGTAACTATCAGTGGCATGACCACCACCTAGGTGTATGTACATTTATCTTGATTTGCTAATCAATAACAAGTTATATTTATCCACAATTCACAATATTGGTATTAGATTAACGAAAAAACTGAAAACTATATTTGCAGTATTAGTCTAAAAGAATATAAAGGGATGCAAACCTTCTAAAATGAAACCATAGATGTGTTATGTATTTGTGTCGTTTCTTCGAATGGTACTTGAGCGAAATGTAGAACAATCGTAAGTTATAAATATATTTCCCCCTTAAAGCTGAAGTCTTAAGCTACAATCCTACGATAAGTCTGTTACGAGAGTTACTATTACATAACAGCATCACACGTGTGTCCTTATACATTGTGTACACCACACGACCTCGAAATTTTTGAACATGGTAATGTCTAATTGTCCTTCCTCCGCAGATTAATGCGTATGAAACATCAACATTTGACATAAAACCATATATTAACTTAAATGTTAGTTGCTGACACTTAAACATCAACACCGTAACAACAGAGTATAGAATTACAAATCCTTTATCCTTTTGTGTAAAAGATAAACAGGTTCTATTAAAATCATCAAGTTGAATGAGAAGTTTTTAATCTTACCTCAATACATCAGAATCCTGTTTCATAAAGTTGTAGAATCATCCAGTTTATATAATCTATCCAAATTGTTTCTGTGGAAATGGTTCTTTTATAAACAGTTCCCAACCTGAGCAGACGACACAAACTCGCGCTCTTTCACACTGCAGTACACTTTACCTCTCACACTCCAGTGGCAGATTCTGTGGCTATATAATCAAATCGTGCATGAAACCTATTGTTGTCAACACAGCAATTAGTTCCTTTTTCAGGCTCCTAAGAGCAGACGTTCGTTACATTACACGATAAGGTTGTCACGACCCGTGCTTGTCTACAATAATGTGAACTCCATCATTACCTTACAGTATGAAGCCACTTTCCATAAAATTATTACATCAAATTGTGTTTTGTTTACATATCTACGGAAGCCGGTTAGTGCCACTTTTTTCATGAGTTAATTTTTTTTTAAGTCGTAATTACGACTTAGGTATCTCGTAATTACGACTTAGCATCTCGTAGTTACGACTAAACATCTCGTAATTACGACATAGCTATCTCGTAATTACAACTCAGTTATCTCGATATTACGACATAATTATCTAGTTTTGCGGCAATGTTTACTTCCGTCGACTTACACACGTGTTTTTGACAGATGGAATCGGGAGGTTCCCCAGCCCTGAAGGAAAAAGAAAAAGTATACATGTTTGCATAAACTTACCATTTGACGGAAGTAAACATTGCCGCAAAACAGTTCGGTCTTTGTCGTAATATCACAAGATGACTAAGTTGTAATAACGAGATAACAAAGTCGTAATTACGAGATAACGTAATCGGAATTACGAGAGAGTATGTCGTAAATACGAGATAACTAAGTCGTAATTACTAGATAATTATGTCGTAATATCGAGATAACTAAGTTGTAATTACGAGATAGCTATGTCGTAATTACGAGATGTTTAGTCGTAATTTAACTCATGAAAAAATTGGCACTAACCGGCTTCCGTACATATCGCTGCCTGTAGGGATTTGAGGCGACGCTTTTACATTTGAAAAAGTACAAGCGGACATGATGCGATTAGGGACAAGCAAACCACAGCTCTTAATCTAATGGTCACTGAAGTCCATGCATTGTGTAATAGTGTTGATGTAGTGGAAGAATTGAGAAATAGTTCAAACAACTACAGTAGACTAAGTGCACTGTTGTTTTTATTCAAAACTTTTCCTTTAACGGTATAAAAATAACAAAGGTGGCAAATAACCAAATCACTTTATTAACTTCCTTAACACGAGATTAATTTTAAAATGTGTTTAAAATAATACCTACACTGTCAGTATCATCGTAAGATTATTCACTGCAACTTAATGTCATGAATCTCAAAATGGTAATTTGAAAATTAACAGTTTTTTGACAGCTCAAGTCCTTGAACATTTCCTTTGAAAGTATTTCATTAAACTGCACACTGATATCTGAAAATTAAATTCGTGATTGTTTTTTCCAAGATGGAAGCCATCCTAGGTATCGGACAGGCTCAAGAAATAATGACACTTCGTTTCAAATATCTCAGTCTCATTTCTGGTAGTTTGTAAACGAATGCATTCGAATCACGATTTCGCAAACTTTTTACAAAATAGCTGCCGAAAATTAACAACTCATTATGATATTCCCTTCAAGATTCAGCTCAGAAAAAAACATATCTTTCAAGGGAGTGGCCAGCTTAGATTTCGAAAGGAAAAACCCTGAAAAATAAAAAAAAATTGACTTTGACTATCTAAAGATACTTTAGACAAGTAACAGCTAAAAATAACACCGAAGGAACAAACAAATTATTGCAACGTAACATGATTACATTAGGACATCCTGATGCAAAGAGTTAGAGAGGCTAACGAGGCAATATCAAAGACAACGACTGAGGCGCTCCCCAACATGAAATAAATTGGTGAATTTAAGGGATCGTTTCGTTCAACAAGTTTTACTTCGCTTCAGCTTTGTTTTTGCTGATCAGAGAAAACAAGCATTGAAATTGCCAAATTTTCCTCTATTATAACTCGTCCTGTTTACCGTGGTTATTCTGTTCACTGCTGATTAACGTCAAGTCGTCTGTATTTGTTTATAGAATGTGACTGTACACAATTAATCATGTAGATTTTGTAAATCAGAAACATTTATTTTCAAATAAATGTCCTAGTTACTTTCTGTTAGATGTTTCAGTGCTGCCAAAGACTTGAATCGTAAATATCACTTATGTTTGATAAGAATGTAAATTCTCAAAGTAATCATAACTTTACAGGGGTACAGTTTAAGGCGTGTACAATATCATTTCCTTTATTAATTATCTCGAGGGTTCGACATGCTATTTCGAGCGATCGACTTGTTATGTATTATTACATAACAACAAATACATTAAGCGATGCCCTTGCTGCTTCCTTGAAGAATTAACATGTTTGTTAATATGTCGAGGGCTCGAGACAATAAGTCGAGCGCTCGAGATAATATGCCGAGCCCTCAAAATAACATGTCGAGCGCTCGAGATAACATGTCGAGCGATCAATATAATTAATATATAGATAATATTGTGCTCAATATACCACCGTATGAATTATATTTAACACAAGTGTTTTATTTCCCGTGTCGATGTGACTATACTGAATGTTGGGACGGTAACAGGCAGGTTGATGGTAACAGGTATAACTGTGTATTTTCTACACCGTGGTGAGAAGCTTGTATCTTGTGCACCATTATAACACGTTAATGAAGATGCATTTCTTCATACGTCCATATATATCGAACTATAGAACCAACAACTCAAGCTGGCACTAAAACGAAAATTAAGATATCTTGCATTTACTTTTCTGAATTTCTCTTCCCTTCCCAGACAATGTCATTGTCCCATGCACAAGGTTGATGTAATTAATCTGGGTTACAATAGTGAATATCTACGTTGCGTTAAGCACTTCCAACAGTCTACTAGTATTGCCATACCCATGGGAACAAACTTTGTCCCTTTCTTGTCTTACCTGTTTCTATTTTATTCTGTTTTCCCAGCCTCTTCCTTGTTTAAATGTTAAAACAGTGTTGATATTCAAATATCTGTTTCCGTGACTATTTTTCGTGACTTTCTGCTTTCTAGAGAGCAGGTCCATTTTCCCGTTGGTTTCCCGAAAGCACCCCTATTGTCCCGGTGATTTCTCGATAGAAGATTTATTTTCACGGTGATTTCTTAAGGGCAAATCTATTTTTCTTTTGGTTTCCCAGGAACATATCAATTGTCCAGATGGTTTCTCCAGGCAGACTTATTTTTCCCGATGGTTCCTCGAGAGCCTATTTTTTACCTTTCGGTTTCTCGAAAGCAGATCTATTTTGGTTTCTCCAGGGCAGACGTATTTTCCCGGTGGTTTCAGATATACATTTGATTTCAAGTCCTTAAAACACCTGTGGTCGGGAGGACTTGGTATGCAATTAATTTAACCAATACTTTTATAATAAGTATATAAAAATGGAGGTATATCAAAAATTGTGATTATAAAAATTCAGCTGAATATACTTGCTTTGTGTATAGCTGGTTGCTGACGCAAGTATTTGAAATATGCCCCACAGCTTACAGAACATATTTGTTCGGCTAACGTAGCGGAGTTTTGATTATTACGCCGAAGATCTGATTATTGTAAGCGAATTGTACTTTGTTTCGAGCGATCGTTTCAATATATATATATGGTTAATATTTACGGAAACAGAGAGATTCTTAGCTATCAGCGATGTCGTTCTTGGATCATGCTTAAATGAAATTTTTGCTTCTCACTTGATATTCCCAAGTAATACGAGGATGGAGAGTTAAAATGATGTTGATTCAACGGCATTCACAGAGCTATTATTGAACTTCCTAAGACAGTATCCATTTGTTAGGTTAGCGTGCGTTTTGAAACGTACTGATCGTTTGGCTTAATTTGCAGATATTGTAAATTAAGAAGACATGAAACAAATTTATTGCGTATTATTGAAAGAAGAGATGTGAGCTGCACCCAACAAATGATCGACAGCAAGCGATAAACGGACAATTTACTCAGAGCAGTGCACGGACACATCCTCACGAAGTTTGGTTCGCACAGACATTACAAAGCGCGAACCTGTATCACTAAGTCAAATCCGATTACTAAACGTCAGTGTGTTTGGGACGAAGCATTTGATTACAAAAAAATAAAACTATTTGAAAACTCGATATTGTTACAAACGAAATACACATACTTTAGCTGTATCGGTTGTAGAAATATCCCGATTAAACAAAATTCTAGTTTGAAAATAAAAATGGAATATGCCTTAATTTGTTTCCAGAAACATCACTTAAAATGTTTACTATATTTGTTAAATTACCTGTATAATTATTTTTGCATTTCAACAGTACAGAAAACACGTCACGAAACGTTGGGTCTCGAATACTTCGCCGATTGTTCAAGCCTTATGTCATGATCTATGATCTTATAAAATTTAATTCCATCTGCTAATTGATGACATAACTCCAAATATGGATATATGTATTTATTTCGTTTTTGTTGATTTGTTTATTCTTCTCTTAGTCGTCCCTTGTCATGCTCGTTACTAAAATTCTTAGTTATATTAGCGATCACATACACGAAAACCTGAAAAATGTATAAAATTTCTGTTTACACGTACCAGAACATAGCAAATATGTAAACTATTTAGGTATTTGAATGGGACTACAATACATATGATAACGTCCCCCCTCCCCCTTACCTGCCGTCACCCTTTCCTAACCCCATATCCACGTCCAAACCTAGACCCTCCATTGTAGGTGGCCTGGGTTAGGACCCCTTGTCATGACAGCTGTCCTTGTCATGAATGTTGAAGACATAAAAAATTTAAAGGTTAGATGCACAAATTGTTTTAACAACACTGGTTTATAATACAGGTGGAAAATTCTTAAAAGAACATGTCTAAAATTCGAGTCGGATTCCGGATCCCCTCGATCGTATCGCTAACCTGACGGGAGTGTTATAGCCATGACTGTCAGTTTAGGAAGCGTCAGTTATGACAGTATAACAAAGAGGTGATCTCCCCACGACTCATTACATATCGTGTAATCAGTTCAACCGTCCATTCAGAAATTATTATTTACGACCAACGAACAGCTACAGGTGTCTTAATGACTTAAAATCAAATGTATATCTGAAAACGACCTCCATTCATTAACACGTTATGTGAGTCCGAAAACAATTGTCTCGTGAATCGACCCCATTGCATGTTGGGTCATCGACTACATCAAATGCTTGAATGCGCATGTCACTCAATATTTAAAATTATATTAATCTTCCTTCATGAGATGTTGAATATGTCCAAAATATCTTCACGTGTATGTAACCGTCACTAATAAGGATATAGTCAACTGTCATCGCATATTTATGTATGTGTAGGTAACATGTGATCTGTAACGTTTAGACCCTTCATTGTCATGGTATACTTATATCTATACAGGTGTATGTAGGTAATGGGTCACAATTTACCTGTATCCATCACAATCAAAATATAAATGGAAATAGCACACGGCATATCGAAGGCTTGTAATCCGGTTCAGCCAAAGAGCTCAAATACTGGATACGCCTAGTCAGACACACCCGCGATGGGCTTGTTTTAATCTTAAACCGACAGTTGAGGTGTTACCCGGCGAAAAGTTGTAGTCTCTGTTCAGTACTCTGCTGAGAATTTCAGCTTACTTCAGTGTTTACGGGGTCTGGGGGATTCTCTTTCTCTACATTTTCGAGGATAATACAATTCGCGAAAATAGATAATTTTGAAATAGAGCTTACGATGAAAACCGTTATCAGCAAAATAATACATCCTTTTCGACTTAATATTTTGATAAAACCAAGAAAGGCTTGAATCATTGGCGAAATCAGCTATTAGTATCCAGCTGTTGTGAAATGATGGCAGACAAATGCGCAAGGGTATATGTACTCGAAAAGTTCAATGTAACAACAGAAATATTTTGTTACATGATGGATGTATGAGTTATTGGCATATAATTGTGTACAAGTATAAACTTAAGTAGCATTAATTGAAGTTGTGTGTGAAACAGTATTGTTAACATAGCGTTACGGAACCCGTAGGGAATGTGCAATGCAGAATTAGATATAACGAAGTCACCGTGTCATTCTGGGTCTTAGAGACCGTTCTGTAAACTTTCCGTTTTAAAATCATATACAATTTCAAAACGGATATTCAATAAGCTTTTAAAACCGATTTCTATTTTAGGAAGAAAATCTTACAGCTAAATAAGTAAAGTCATTAAATTTACTTCATTAACGATACAACAAATTGGTCGATTAGATTTGAAATTCTTATCGGAAAGTCACAGCAGGAACGCGATATTAACGAAAAGAAGTTGTTCTTAATCTCACTTGTGCATCAATTTAACACCCCGGAGCTGATAACAAACAATCCGACATTATGTAATGGACGGTATGATTCAAAGTCTTATCGACGATACAACATTTATACACGTTTGAGTGCGAATGATAATGAACAGTGTTAATAGCTTTGACCCAAGCCGAATATACACGTAATTCTGTTTCCACCCTGGCAAGACAAACCACAATGACGTTCGAGCAATGTTGAAATGTATATCTAAAAATGTCAAAGCAGTTATTTATTTAAATTGTTGTCGATAGTTAAAGACCTACTTTAAAATTCGAACACTTCATTTGCCGTTGGTTAAAAAAAACCACTCGGTGTGGCATAGAGTCATATCATTACTTGGTAGTCATATAACCATGAATGTCATAACGCAGTAATACAGAAATAGGCCTAATTGTCTTTTTGTATTCATCCGGGGTTGAAAAAAAACATTGGCTGTTGTATTTATCATAAATATACATTTTTTGTGCTGTGCACGTCTTTACCTTATTGTTAGAACGTAACCAATCTAGTGTATGCGTCAGTAATGTCTGGTGGTGTGTGTTATTAAGTGGATGTTGACGTGGTGGACATTGGGGGTCTTGATGTCTGGCCGTCTTTATCTACCTCTGGGTTGCGGGTACGAGACCTTCATGGGGAAGTCGCCAGGTACTGGCCGTAGGTGGTTCTTCTCTCAGAACTCCAGCTTTCCTTCACCACCCTAACATGGCACGTCCTGCGATGCCCTGGCTGTTTATAGGTATACTCGGTTCTCATCTGAGAAACTTGACTCACGCGGATTTACCAAACATGACGGGTTTTCCCAGATGAAAAAGACGCTTACACTTTGTGAACACGACATTGTTACTTTTTCTTGGGCTTTTATATAAATCATTCATAATCTATTCACTTTGCATCGATTAAATTTGAATTAGGATATTGTAAACAAACTGATGTCTCTCTTATTGTTCTTGCCTCTAGTGGAACATTTCTTTTTTCAATTGTCATTTTCCACGATCTGCTTTAGAGATCAAATGTTGTACTTTCAGTGGAATGTCCAAAGATGTTGTGATACTTGGTTTCCAAAAGGTTTCAATCACTTTTATGTTACCTGTGGATCATTTACGAACTAGCTAAATCACTATAAATTGTGCAGGTCCGTTCTAATGATAATTTGTGTTGCTCTTCTGAGTACTACTTTCTTGGTTTCTAGTAATTGGTGTCCAATTGGTTCCATATGATCTTATTTGTATAAAAGACACGTATGTATTTACAAGGACTGTATATTATATTTCATAAAGCCATTCAAAATATAAAAAGGTAACATTCATAATTTAAAGTTAAAAACTGTGACATAGTGGTAATATTTGCTGAAATTGATTACAATTTTTTTATTATCTGGTTTTTATAATTGAGAAAGACACTTTACTCAAATTGCTAAGGGTGATATGAAATGAGCCTCCCGTATTGTGTTCAGTGATATAGCCACCAGATATCACAAGGAAGCCCCGCCATAAAATGGCCCTGCCTGTTGAATAGACGAGAAACTCATAACAAAGCAAACAAACCTCACTTCGTTACCGAAACAGCAGAGTCTTATCGTGTCTATATGTCATGCTTTTAACCAGTCGAGATGCTTTGTTTCCTTTTAAATACCATCGCTGTTTAAGCAGAATTTGCCACAATTTACATCAACGGCCTTGTGCATAAATACATCAAAACCTTGGAAACTGAAGATGATTATATCTCGTTTTAAACTTATCTAATTACATGTACAAGATTCTGATAAAAGTAAAAAGTTGATTGATTGTGTACTAGTATACAAACCGCTCGCCTCAGTCACATATCGCTAGTGATTCCCATTGCACAAAACTTAACGAAATTCTTTTATCTTAGTTTTTTTTTATCCGAAAAAAAATATTCAAAGGAAATTATATCTCGGCCCGAGGAAAATTCATTTCCCGCCATATTTTTTTATTTCTTTAATTCGTCGTGCAACCTGTTCGTTCTTGTGAGGTATGCTGACCCTGTCGATTAAGAGTTAACTAAATCTACTGCCCTCGTACAAATTAGTCACATCAAAAACATATTACAGAAACAGCACAAAGACACACATGGGAGGCCACGTTACGTAACAGAAGTAATATAGAGGATAGGAATTAAATTAGGTTTACTATAATAATGAAGATGTGGGCGTCACAAGAAAGAGGTGGTTTGTAGATGAATAAACATCGAGTTTTATGATATTTGTTTTCTACAAAACAAAAAGAATTCCTTTTGGAAAGAGCATACTCCAGTATACATTTTCCTGAACATGTACATATCTTTCTAGGTGTTTAAATGTTTCAAATAGTTGGTAGTGACTGGGTAATTCTCAAGGTGGGGGGTATTTGTGATCTGAAGTAAATGTTTTTAACACTTGTAGTGGTTACTTCATCATTTATCGTCAATCTCGAACATCAGAAAAAATTGTCTTTATCAAAATTAAACTCGATGAAGAAAGAGCTGTAAACAAAAAAGAATTCTGAAGTGGACCTTAAAATTTACACACGTTGTTAACGTACCTAAAGATATCTTAGTGTAAGCATGGCTCACTTTTTCTCAACGGCATTTCATTTTAAAAGATACAATTTCCTATAAAAACTGTCAATTGTTGAAGTTTGATAGTATTACAATGCTGTACATGTCACTACAGGAAACCGTAATTAAATGTATTCACCGAGAGGTCCTTAAACCACCATAATCGACAATTGGATATTAATACACTGAAGTCATTATCTAAAAAATCACAAGAAAAAATGACTTCATGTCAATTGAAGCACGGCATCTTACAAATGTCCAGTTACCTTGTCCTCTTCAACAACACTGGAATGTCCATGGAGACACAGTTAAACAATTACTGCACTGTCAGCAGACAGTACGTGGAAATGAATGCTGAGAACATATCTTGATGGTGCATTTAACTGTGAGGTTTAAAAGTCTCTGAAACTTCTGCACTGACTCTATTTAACTAGAAAATATTATGATAGAGTTTGTCGTGACGAACAGACAAATAACTGAAAGCGTTAAAAAGTGTGTTTTTACTCTTTTACTTTGTGATCGTTTTCACCACACTGAAATCCAGAGAATCTAGATTATTACAGAGGTCATAGACACTTCATCTGGTGGATGACGGAGAGTTGATTTGGTTCACAATCATTTGTGGATAGGTACGAACCTATTAAAAAGTCTTATATAAATCAATTTGGTTATGTTAGATCGATTCGATATGTCAACAAGTAAGATTGCAGTCATTTTGCAATATGATTGTAGTTTGATTGGTGAAAAAACTTGAGTTTAGGATATTGCTAAATACACAATCAAACGAAAAAAATCGCCAACTTTTTATGATTACACCTGTAGCTTTTACACGTGATCCCTTTGATATCTGCATGTGTTGATTAAAATTTTTTAAAGTTTTTAAGACAGTGTTAGCAGGCTTACATGTAACTCGTGAAAAGGAATGCAGACTCACGTTAGAAAGATATTCGGAAACATTATTTAATTACAATTATATCTTAACTTTGAAATGAACTTTTAAACTAATTTATTATTAGATACAAGAATTACACACAATATGTCTTGCGTGTCCTCACCTTATCCATATCATCAACCTGTTCCATTAATTATACGTATATGAATAATTAAGAAAGTGCAAATAACGATATAAACAGGAAACTTATTTAATTAACAGTTAAATATAATTGAAATCCAGAACCTGAAATGCGTGCTAGAACGGCAACGCATATTGAAAAATATATTGCAGGTTTGATTTTGACAGCACATGTATTCAACCAATTAACGGAAACAATGTCCTGATCTGATCTTGTTTTTGCGATAACAACAGTTAAAATTATTGTACAATTCCGAGTTTAGTACAAATGCTGACCATGTCACTGCCGCCGCTGCTAAGTAACCCCTTATTGTACAATTCTGAGTTTAGTACCAATGCTGACCATGTCACTGCCGCCGCTGATAAGTAACACCTAAGTCTCACTCCTTAACTCTGTTGCACGGGAGATATGATACGACGATTTGTAAACAGACCTTACTGAAATGGCATGTGATCGAACTTTTACTAATATTTTTGGCGTTTAAATCAGTGAGTAGAACAAATCTGCTGGAGTTGTCTCCCTTCTATTACACAATCCAACCAATGCTTTTGTCAATTACAGCCTTCGTTCAGTTTTATTGTCAATATTTTGCTTTACCAACAACATATATGTTTTGCAATTTGGTAAACGTTAAGTTTGGCGCATGGGAAGCTGGAGAATACTGTACAATTGCGGGATTAGTGTGAATCCGCTATTGCTTTTGTTCGCTGAATATTTTAATTCATTTTTATCTCCCTTTGTATATAAACTAGAAAACTCAATGCAATATATGAATGATATGTAAATATTTTAAATATCTCACAAAAATGTAATAAAAATATGACGTTATTGTGGAACTATTTTCCAGCTGAAAAACGTTCCCGCGTAATTGGATTAGCTGTTTTGCTGTTAAGTCAGTGCGTATAACTTACAATGAATGATTTTTTACAGGAGTGAACATAAAAGATGCTTTCAAACTGTATATATAAGAAACATTTTTTTTTAAATTTTACTGATGTTTAAACTGTTTTTAACAGATATTTTAACATGACGCGCATATGCCAGTCCTTTAAAAAGGACCCGCAAAAATTCAGTTTACAAGCCAGCAAATCACAAAAATGAAAAGTTGTTTCTTGATTTTGCTCTGTTTGGTGGGTTTATCATCCCGAGAACACCTTTTTTTTGTGTCCGGGTCCCCTATAGGTGGCTTTATCACAGAACATAATACGAGAGCTGTGACCAGAGCAATTAGGGTAAAGTGTTTTTGCCCCTGGACACAGCAATTTCAACACATACCGACCCGTTTCTGTGCTTCCCATCATGTCACGGGTAGGAAACATCGAGACTGTACCTCGGATTTTCACATGAGGTTTAATGTATGCTAACGTTCTATCACGGTAGCCGTGGCGCTTTGCTCCTGGTGTGCCAAACAATAACGAGATTTATTTACCCCTCGATTTGGAGGTATTTGATTTTGCCCCGATCATGGACAATCGAGGCAAATTAAGGTCATCCAACTTGAATACTGTGTAACTGTGCTGATGATATATGTTTGTGAGAAGCCGTTCTTCTACACAATAAAACCCAAGCATTTATCCGCAATATATTCGTTTTATCATCTAAAAATTGTCGAAATACATCTCCGTGTGTTTCACATGCAGGGAGAAATTGTACCTTTCCGATTCAAGGGAGGCTACTCGATATTCCCTGGCTTGCCTTAGAGCCATCTGAACAAAACAAGACAAAAAACAAAACAAAAACAAACGAAAAATGTTTATTTGAATGATCACAAACGATGAATAAAACGAATTTTAGACCTTTGTATTTTTGTATTTGGTGAGTTAATGACGAACTATTTTACAACAACTGTAAGTTCCATGGGTTTTTGAATTTTGAAATGCTACTCTTCACACATGTTAGTACGGATTGAAAAATACAAGGGGTCATATAATGTGGGAGGAACTCCCATTGTCGGACAGGAGATCCCTTACTCTTGCATAGGCGTGTGTGTTACCACTGCACCACCAACCATTAATCTCAAATGAAATGAAAATAAATGTTAGATTATGTTTTATTACTAAACTGGGATATTTTTTTTGTAAAACAAAACTATTTTAATTAAGAAAAACTGTAAGTATAGAGATTAATTCTCAATTTTGTTAGGTTATTTGGGGAAAACTAGATTTGGGAAAAAATTAATAACTGTTTTACCCTCGTTTGATAAGTTATCCCCGAAATCCTAAATAATATACGAAAATAACCTTTATACTTACAGTTTTCCTGCATTAAAATGCAGTTTCATGTTTATCCATTCCAAAGTTTACAGACAAAAAAATAACGAAAATGTTCAGTTTGCCGGATTGAAATAAACTGCCTACACGGATCACCCTATTGTTTCAGTCTTTCAGATACTACAGCGACAAAGCGACCAGATTTATAAAAAAAATTCACATATATTCATGTACCGTTTTTACCTATATAATTCCTATCTTTATTCTGTAGAGATTCTGAAAAACTAAATTTGTTGATTTGTCAAATGATCGTTTTCTATCATAATACTGAACTAACAACACAAAATTGTTAAAATTATCTTACGACGTTATAAGGAGTGTTACGAGACAAAATATCACTGACGCATCATAGAGTTACCTCCCGTTGGGGAAAAAATCTCATCATTTAGATAATTATTTTCTATACAAATGAGTGTACGTAATAATCGTGACACAAGATATGCCATCTATACCTGTTTTATCTTACAGTCTCTTGTCATTAATTAATGAATGAATCACTATTTGTAATAATGTTTACACATTTTGTGTACGGAAGTTACTGCTGTCTTATAAAAATCATCTCTATCAGATGGATCAAGTTCGAAAGAAATATCTCCACCCATAAGAATATGAAAAAGCTTGTAATCTGACATTGGATGTAAGTGTACACTAAACATTATATCTTTGATATTAATTATATCACACCATAATTTGTCTCTTAATTCCCCTGTATATTCACATTTTAAGATTATATGTATAGCGACATCGTTATACATTAAACCACACTTGTGACACAACTTCTTCTCGTCTTCACAATCTCTTATAGTAACAATTAATTTCATAACATAATATATTGGTTCTCTTATAGCGGGATATCTAATTGCCAGTTTCCAAAATACATGAGTTACTAAGTTACTGTGGACAAGAGAAAATCTCGAAAAATCACTATCGGCTGATATTCTTTCCCGCCACGTCGATTCTTCAACTGAACGGACAGCATTTCTAACAATGAGACTCCACATACATTTAGGCGGAAAAGTGCACCTATCTAAAGACTCGGTAAAAAGGTCATACAACATATATTTTCTCAATATTCTGATTATTTCAAAACCGAAGTTATGTTTTTCTACACTAAACTTATATTCCATATCAACATTAAAGGATATTGTAAAAAATATTCTAGATGATATTGTTTTCATTTCTAGTCTACATAGCCGTCCCAAAAATAATAGTTTTTTAGTGTCTATATACGCTTCAATGCTGGTCCATCCAAGAAGGCTTGTGCACATGTCTGTACGCTGGACTCGATAACTTTTTTTTCAAATTTATTTTGGGTTTATATAATGAATTTAAATATGACGTGACTTAGATGGCGATGGCACGATACTGTGTCACTGGGGAGCGTGTGAAATTTTCGAGGAATTATGTCATGATCATCTCAAATTAATAGAAGGGATGTAACTCGTGTTTATTCTATCTGTATATAGGGTCATGTCTGTTGGAATGCTGGAAATATTGAACATCGTGATAAAGGATTGGGTCAGATTTATCTACACGTAAAATAATTTACTGGGATTGTAAGTAAACTATCTAGATCTAATATGATATAACATGAGATTCCTCTGGGTCTATACCAGGCGTTAGATATTTTTGGAATAGTTGCCTAATGTTGCTATTACTACATATTCTGTCTGTCATTATGTCTAATGTCTGATGTCAAATGTAACGATCACAGGAGACTACCAATTTCTATACAAAGTGAACCTGATGTAAAGTGCAGCCGATTGTGTAATTAGTTTACTATACATTATATATCAGCACCGTAATTGACTTACCACCTTCCAGTAACAGGTATGGTTGTTTAACACAAAACTACACATAATCTTAAAGCCTTTGTAGCTATAGGTTTCCGAGTGTAATTAATACAAGATATATCATATCTACACAAGTAGGCATAGATGTATTCATCCTCACATAAATAAACAGTGACATTAGTAGTGAAAGTTAGTACAGACCATCGTTTACAGTACATCTCTTTTGTGTTTGATATACGGAGGGATGGTGATAGAGCTAATGAAGTGCACTCTACGATGTTTATCTCTAGTTTCAATATTCACCTATCGTTCATCCAACTCCCTTCCCGTTCAAAGTTTTGATATGCATCGTGTAGGTTTTGAAAAGCATTTGAATGTTGTTTTTTCCATTGGGATGCATTCATACATATTCAACTGGCGGGTCAAAATATGGATTAAGCATAGATAGGCTCTCCTCTTATTTCAGAAATTTTACAAAAAACTGTTTTGAAGCACCATATACACTTTCCTTGTTTAACAATCCTTTAAAGCGACCCGTTTCGTTTCACCAGCCTCCTGTCTTCTCATTCTCAGTAGATATATTTTCATTTTGTCACTTTATATGGTTCATGAGGTTGTTTTTTCTGTTAAAGGTATGGTCAGGTTCTGTGTCGCCGTAGAATGAATAAATTTTACTAGCAATATATCTGTTTCTTTATTCGGCTGAATAGTGAGAAGGGATATATGACGCAAAATTAACTCTCGTATCTGTGTTTGTGGAAAACCCGTTCGGCACCGCTCATTTGTGTAATTCGAGTACAGTTTTTATGGAATGCATACATTTGTATAATGTTTATGTGTCTCCTATTACTGAGACAGGTTGGCCAGGAAAGATAAACAGCGTTTATATACTAAATAATACATTATGTCATCTGCTATTTTTCACTAAAGACCAGATGCTCGACTGCTTTTCTCTATTTTCACAAATAATACAGTAATTATAAATCTCTGCAAACAGTAAAAAACACCATTTTGTTCTCAAACTAGAAACGATGCAGTCTGTTTAACTTGGTTCAAACATATTTTATTGATTAAAATACGAGCAAAGGGATTGGGCACAAGTTCTGACAACTTACTAGGTCCTCTCTTGACAACATAAGACATAAGTAAAGATATAATGGGATGGCAAAAAGATTCAAAACATATACAAACTACAATTTACCAAATAACATGAAAAAGTAAGAAGAGAAAGGAAAAGAGTGGATGGAGATGAAAGAAGGGGCCATGAGAATGTGGGTGGGAGTTCTGGTTGCGGTAGCAGTCCACTTGTTAGTATCACACCGCTTACTTGATTTTATAAATGATTGTACCACAAGTACTATGTTACTATTTGTTTCATAAGGAAGGTCAACATCTCCCCATATGAAAATATCAAGTTGGGGACTGGGTAGATACCAATGATTGACAGAACATCAAACAGTCTTATTCAAGGGTTAAAAAAATGAGCAAACAAAAAATAATGGTACGCATCTTCATAACCATCACCACACTGACATTCAGGTGAAACACAAATACCTACACGGAATAAATCGCTTTTTAAGACAAACACATTTTTATCTAATTCGTGCTAAAAGAACAGAGAGGTGTCCGTTACCAACATTAAGGTAAAACACGTGGTACTGCTGATATTTTGGTGTTGAATGTAGAAGTTGATGAGGTACTTTTCATAGAATCATCAAGACTATTCCATAAAATAATTGCAGAAGGGATAAATTAAGAATATCTAATCTACTGCGTGGTATCTGATAGTTATCGGGATTACAAAAATCACCATGAACATCACTTCTTATAAAAGGGAGCAAATTATAAAGATACTCTGGAACTAATCGATTATACATCTTGTAAAATTAGAAAGTTTACACTGTTCTCTTCTAGATGTTAAAGTAACCCAAACAAAGTAAAGTACCTAACAAGAGGCAACAGAGGATAGGCCAGGTACAATTCTGGCTGCAACAGAGCAACCATACCAAACACAAGATGCAACAGAGGATAGGCCAGGTACAACTCTGGCTGCAACAGAGCAACCATACCAAACACAAGATGCAACAGAGGATAGGCCAGGTACAACTCTGGCTGCAACAGTGCAACCATACCAAACACAGGAGGCAACAGAGGATAGGCCAGGTACAATTCTGGCTGCAACAGAGCAACCATACCAAACACAAGAGGCAACAGAGGTAGGCCTGGTACAACTCTGGCTGCAACAGTGCAACCATACCAAACACAAGAGGCAACAGAGGATAGGCCAGGTACAACTCTGGCTGCAAAAGAGCAACCATACCAAACACAAGAGGCAACAGAGGATAGGCCAGGTACAACTCTGGCTGCAACAGAGCAACCATACCAAACACAAGAGGCAACAGAGGATAGGCCAGGTACAACTCTGGCTGCAACAGAGCAACCATACCAAACACAAGATGCAACAGAGGATAGGCCAGGTACAACTCTGGCTGCAACAGAGCAACCATACCAAACACAAGAGGCAACAGAGGATAGGCCAGGTACAACTCTGGCTGCAACAGAGCAACCATACCAAACACAAGAGGCAACAGAGGATAGGCCAGGTACAACTCTGGCTGCAAAAGAGCAACCATACCAAACACAAGAGGCAACAGAGGATAGGCCAGGTACAACTCTGGCTGCAACAGAGCAACCATACCAAACACAAGAGGCAACAGAGGATAGGCCAGGTACAACTCTGGCTGCAACAGAGCAACCATACCAAACACAAGAGGCAACAGAGGATAGGCCAGGTACAACTCTGGCTGCAACAGAGCAACCATACCAAACACAAGATGCAACAGAGGATAGGCCAGGTACAACTCTGGCTGCAACAGAGCAACCATACCAAACACAAGATGCATATTCGAGAGTTGGTCTAATGAAACATGTAAATAAGGTATTTAGTGTGTCCTTACTTACTTTATATTTCAATTGTTAAACACAGATAGATCAGGGACGTATGATACAGCACCGCCTAATCAAGACCAGATGGCGATCTGCACGGCGTGGCCCTGATCGGCTCCGCCTTGAAAAAACTGTTTAATACAATTCTGTGTGTCATAGACGGTGCGTACAAGTGTCACTTTTAACCAACGTGATAGCTGTCAATAATATGTTATGTTAACTTCATTTAAGCCCACCCACGAAGAGATATTCACATTATTATCATCCGACTCACCACAGCCCTTTGTCTGACACCTTCGGCCATATTTGTTTGTACATGTATGTCTTCGCATAACTTGTGTTCATAGATTCTGTGTTTTTATTATTATGCTGTTTTTTTTCTTTGGTTCTTATCACATGACTGTACAATGTCGGATCTAAGTACCCCGTCAGGCCCTGCTGAAAGGAAGTCTCCGGACACTGTTTCCCCTAGTGTCTCAGACCACCCAACTCACAGAAGGAGAAATTCATTCTCCGCCTTAACGTCTATGGAGGAAAGTCAGACTCTCCAGCTGGATATAGGTAAAGGCAAGATAATTGACCTCCCCTGTATCATACATTCCATTTTATCAAGTCCTTCCGAATATTCCATCAGCTTTGGCTCAGGCATGTATACTGCATCTCCGTGAAACATTCCAGTCTATAATTCGTGATACAATGGTGGACATGCTTTTACCACTGCAACAGACGGTACATGACCATGCTGTGGAAATCACTCAAGTCAGTAAATAATCCTCTATCGTCCAAATGTTCCGTACTGGAGAAACAGGTCGATTCTCCAGCATCCCAAATTGAAGAGCTCGAATGGTAGGAGAAACACTCTCTGTTTTCATAATGTCCAGTTAGACAGTGAACAGAAAAACTTTACCGATCCGACCATTATTGGTATCTGTAAATCCAAGCTTAATGTTGGCCTCAGCTCTGGAGATATCTATAAATCTCATGTTATCGGGAAGCCTAACACTGAAAGGAAGCATCAGATCATTTGTCGGTTCAGTAGTTGGAACATCAAGAATTCCGCGTTCACAGACGAAAAACGTCTGAATATAATCCACCAAAACTCATCATTACTGAAGATTTGACCAGACAAGCTGTTGTAAAGGATTTAGGTCGAACTAAGTGGGCCAAGGCCATTGACTCTTATTGGACCAGCGATTGGCGTATTTTCTTAAAAAAAATCCAGAGACTCCGAAAAAGTCCTTACCAAAAACGTCCATCATCTCCATCACATCATTCTATCTCTTCGTACCGACTCATTCTTCACATCAGCAGTATTGCAATACATTCAGCACCTGCTCATCACGCTACAACATAAGCAACTTCCGTGACTTTTGAACTTTCTTCACTAAATCTTCACTCGACTAAACATTACCAATGCTCACTATCTTCAACCTACGTGTTGAAGGAGTATTATATATTTAGTCAACCTGGTGTTTATTGTTTAATACTTATTTAAAATTTACTGTATGTTGTTTAAAATCTGTCAATTCTGCATCATATCAATAACAGTAACAGTTATTGCTTGATGTCCGAAACAAAGTAATATTTGTAATGTTGTATACAAAAGATACAACATACAATGTTTGGTATACAAAACAAGTTATTATTTTTTAGTGATATCCAAAGTAAGTATCAACCATTGTTTTGACCTAGTAAGAGTAGCATTTTGTATTATCTCAAAACAAAACCAATGTGTTGTTTTTAAATTCAAATATCAATTGTATGGTATCCAAAATAAGAAACACTTAATGGCTAGTACCAACACAAGTAACATTTATTGTGTTATATCCAAACAAGTAACATTTATTATGTGGTATCTATAACAAGTATTTAATTCATTGAGCGATATTTAAAATCAGGTAACATTTATTGGATAGTATCAATAAAAATAACTTAAATTGGGTGATCTTCACAGCAAGTAACCTAAACAAGTAACATTGTGTTGCATCCACATCAAGTAACTTCTATTGTATAGTATCAAAATCAAGTAACATTTATGGTGTGGAATTTACAGTAACATTTATTGTGAATCATTTATTGGGTGATATCCAAACCAGTAATATCTACTATGTGATATACAAACCAGTAACATCTACTATATGATATACAAATAAGTAACATTTATGATGTGGCATTAGAGCAAGTAACATTATCTTATTGTGTGGTATCCTCAGCAAGTAACGTTAATTGTGTAGTATCCTCAGCAAGTAACGATAATTGTGTGGTATCCTCAGCAAGTAAAATTAATTGTGTAGTATCCTCAGCAAGTAACATTAATTGTGTAGTATCCTCAGCAAGTAACATTAATTGTGTGGTATCTAAAACAAGTAACATTAATTGTGTGGTATCCTCAGCAAGAAACATTAATTGTGTGGTATCTAAAACAAGTAACATTAATTGTTTGCTATCCTCAGCAAGAAACATTAATTGTGTAGTATCTAAAACAAGTAACATTAATTGTGTGGTATCTAAAACAAGTAACATTAATTGTGTAGTATCCTCAGCAAGAAACATTTTTTGTGTGGTATCTAAAACAAATAACATTTATTGCGTTATATCCAAACAAGTAACATTTTTGTGTGGTATCCATAGCAAGTAACATTTATTGTGTGGTATTCTCAGCAAGTAACATTAATTGTGTGGTATCCTCAGCAAATAACATTAAATGTGTGGCATCCTCAGCGAGTAACATCATTGGTAGGTATTGTTTATTATGTCCTAAACAAGAAATATGGACAGTTTGATTTTTAAAAAAATTGATGGTGAGATATCCAAAACTTGTGATACCCTTCTGAACTACAATTTTTCTTGACTTAAATTTCAAAAAAATAATCCTCAAGACCCAGATATAGTAGAATCAATTACTCCTCATGAATGAAAGCATCTTAAGGTACTTTAATTACCAAAATGAATCTCACATTTCTTCCTGGGGAGAAATATTTTTTAGACTTTACTGTAATTTTCATAGAAAAATTGTATAGCACTGCTACTGAAAAATAACTTTATAAGAATCATCAGTATGGGATGACAGTTTTGATGGAATGCATCTATTGACACGCTATATTCAGTGTCACAATTTCTGTTTCATGACACTTGATAATATCCTTTAACCTTTATATTCAATATTGCTTATCTCAGGTGATTATATAGAATTAGATACAATACACGATAGTTTAGTACACAATTTAAATAATGTGGTTAATTATAATGTTGAAACTGTCAGTATTGATCGGAAAAATATGGATAAAGAGGTAAACACATTTGGTCGTAAGCTTATTGACCTGTGCAAGTCATCAGGTTTGTGTATAGTCAATGGGCGGCACCCAGATGACGCTATTGGTACGTATACATTTTATAATAATAACGGTAAAAGTACGATTGATTGTTTGTTAGTAGAAAATGAGAAAATAGACAATATAATGAAGTTTGATTCTGGTAATTTTAATATTTTTTCTGATCACTGTCCAGTTGCGTTTAGTATATATATCGGCACAGTTTTAAATACCCAAAATGTAAATGAGTTGTTTGACGGCAATGCCATGTACTGCAGAGTAACTTGTAAGTCTGTTAAATGGAAAGGTGAGAATACTATGTTAATTTTAGATAAATTAAGTGAGAACTGTGAGCTAATTGATGCACAGTTGAATGTTGATTTAAATAATCAAGATGCAGTTAATGAATGTGTAAATAACATAAATCGAATACTAAATGAGTGTACATTACCTTATTGTGAGTGTAGAGATACCCCTTGGAGAAACTCCCGCGAATTTTACGCTAAAACCAGTTTTACTCAAAACAAACCGTGGATAACTCCACTATGCAAAGATCTGTATACCGAATATAGAAATTCGCTGGTTAATTTTAACCGGGATAAATCGAATCAAAATCACAAGATATTAAGAACCACCAAACGTAATCACAAAAATTTGGTGCATAAACTTAAAAGAGAATACAAACGACATGAAGGCGACATGCTGGTCCTTTTGAAAAGAACTGATCCTAGCCAATTTTATAGTATTTTTAATAATCGGCAATCGAACAGAGCTATCAATACACTCACAACAGATGATTTCTATAAACACTTTAAAGATCTTGCGCAAAATATTTGTGATAATGTTGCACAACATTTAACTGAGGTTGATATAGAGTCAATATATGAAGATCTTGATTCTAACATTACAACAGAAGAAATTGTTAAAGCCATTGAAATCAAACAAAAGTTGCAGTGAAGATTTGAAGTTTTTGTCCGAGGAAAGCATTTCTCAGTGCCATATTTTACATTGTGCCCGTATTTAAGAAAGGTTGTATTAACGACACTAATAATTATTGTGGTATATCTCTAGTAAGCTGTTTTGGTAAATTATTTACTTCAATCTTGAATAATAGAATCACGAAATGGGAAAAAGAAAACTGTATAATAACAGATGCTCAGTTTGGTTTCAGAAAAAGCAGTTCAACCATTGAAGACATATTTGTTTTGTAACCCTTAATTAACAAGAAATTGCGGAAAAGGGAAGACTTTACTCCTGCTTCATTGATTTTAAAAAGGCATTTGATTTTGTAAATAGAGGGAAATTGTGGAGTAAATTAACACAACAAGGTATTCGTGGAAGACTTTTTAAAAATTGTATTTTCTTTATATGAAAATGTCAAATCCTGTGTAAAATTTGAGAGCCAATTAAGTTATTGTTTCCCTAATTATACCGGTCTCTTACAAGGTGCTGTTTTCTTTGTACGTAAATGATCTTGAAATTAACTTCATTAATGACAATTGTCCAAGTATTGATATACAGATGCTGAACCTTTTTCTGCTAATGTATGCCGATGATATGGTTTTATTTGCTGATAGCCCAGAGGCATTACAAAACCTGTTAGATTCTTTTTAAAGTTATTCTAGAAAATGGGATTTGGAGGTCAATGTCGATAAAACAAAAATCAAGGTGTTTAGAAATGGCGGAAATATAAGAAATAATGAAGTGTGGAAATATAATAATGAGAACTTAGAAGTTGTTGACTATTTCAAATATTTGGGAATGTATTTTAATTACAATGGAAAATTCTATAAAACTTAAAAGCATTTAGCAGATCAAGGAAGAAAGACCTTATTTTCATTGTCATCGTCATCAAGGAATTATTGTTTGAATGTAGAAACTCAGTGCTCTGTTTTCGATATTTATGTAAACAGTGTTTTAAGTTATGGTGCAGAAATATGGGGATTTCATAAAGCCCCCAACGTAGAGAGAGTCCATCTAAATTTCTGCAAAAAAGTCCTTAAAGTCTGTAAATCTACGTCCAATGATTTAGTTTATTGTGAATTGGGTAGGTTACCATTAATTGTTACAAGAAAGCTAAGAGTATTCAAAATATTGGTTGAAGTTGAAGAAATCGGATAATTTGATATCAAAAACTTTTTTATGATGAGTGTGTTAACGAGAACGATCCGTGAATATGTAATATTAAGAATGAATTAATAGTCCTAGGCTTAGGTTATATTTTCGAAGCGAATCTACCAGTTTTAAACGCTTTTAGAATTATTGAACAGAGGCTGAGCGATATTACTAAGCAAAATATGATGGCAAAGATATCAATATCTTATAGATAGTCACTGTATTCAATTTTATCTCCTTAAATCTATCGAGTCTAAATACAAATGTATGCTAACTAAGTTTAGAATATCGTCTCATAAATTAAATATCGAAATAGGTAGACACAATGACATCATGCGAAGAAATTTTTGTATGTCCTTTTTATAATGATTTGAGGTCAAAATATATAAAGAAGTATTATTATAAGAGTCCATCTGTTTACAATCTTGTCCAACTATTATCTGTTAATAACGTTAAATAGTTGTCAAATTTAGGAAAATATTTATATCTAGCCACTAAGAGGCGTAATTGATTAGTTAGTTATTTATGATTTTGTGTATTCGTAATATGCTCAGTGTTTATAGTTTGCACTCGTATGCTTTAGACACTCTCCCATAACATATATACCTGTATATGAATAGCTTGTACCTATAAGTCGTAAGACATTTGGCGAAATAAAGAACTTGTTTACCTTTCCTGTTTTATATCCTCACTTTGTGCACTTTACCTTGAGACCGTCTGCACTGTTGATGTATCACGTGCGTGTAGTGTTTGCTGAAAGCTACCGAGCTGTGACCGACTTTGATAATGGGTAGTGATTATCTTTAACTTCTACATGCGTACACATTGTAACTATTTCAGTAGTTTCTCAAACGCTAGAATCAATTTGCATTTCATTTGAACTATTTGAACTCCTTCTCTCGATTAAGACCTCGAGTTACAGTCTTATCTTTTATGTTGTTCAAAGCTATTTCAGCAATACTAATTTTATCCTTATCATTTATCTGTTACTATTTATTTGCATTGACATACACGAAAATCCCGGGTCTGTTGTATCTTCCGATGACTTAACAATTTTGCATTTAAACATACGTAGTTTAAGAAATAATTGACTCACCATGAGAATATCGTAGTCGAATTTCCTGTAGTGTGCATTACCTAATCCCACTTAGACAACAGTATCCCTGATGTAGAAATTACAATTCCTTGTTACAGTAATACTCCCTTCCGCAAAGACCGCGAACATGCACGTGGTTGAGGTATCGTAGTCTATATTATTCATATTCTTTCTGCCAAACGTCGCTTTGATTTAGAATTTCAATCAGGTGAGGCCATCTGGATTGAATTTTTTTCAATAACTCCTGGTATATTCTATGTACAGTATATAAACCAAATGACTGTGTAAATCCATTCTGTGTCTTTTCCTTTATTTCTTAACTTCAGAAAGTCTCTTGATCAATGAATATATCCTAATTCCCGGAAAAAAGCACTGGTCTTGCCCACTTTCAAGAATGGCGATAAACGATGTCCCAGTAATTATATACCTATAGCCTTATTAAGCACGGAAGGAAAGGTATTTGAAAAGTTATCATAATATTTCTACATAATTATTTAATAGACACTTCATTAATATATAAATACCAATCTGGATTCCAGCAAGGTCATTCAACATTATATCAACTAATTAAAATTTATCATAATGTATGTAAAAAGTTTTTTAAAAAAAACGTAAACATACCTATCTTGTTTTTTGTGACATCTCAAAAGCTTTTGATCGTGTTTGGCATGCAGGACTTGTACGTAAATTAGAAAGCTATGGAATCACTGGAAATCTTTAAAACTGGCTATCGGATCACGTTCAAAATCGTTACCAACAAGTCTTTATTCAGAATGTTACTTCTCGTATTAAAACAACAAATGCTGTTGTACCCCAGGGTTCTGTCTTAGGTCCACTTCTTTTCCTTTTGTATATACATTTTAAATGATATTACGAATAATCTTGACTGCCCTTCCTGTCTTTTCTCACTCCCCAATCGAACTGGAAACTACTACTTTCTTAGATCTTGAAATAATTTCAAACTAGACATATGCATATGTATTTGTGAGAATGTTTACCTGGTATGTTTACAACTTTAATTAAGTATTATTTTTTAGTCATATAACCTGTTCCAAGTTACATTGTTGGACTGTTTAAAACTTTTTATCCTGTTCCAGGGTTTTAGTCTCATAACCTGTTCCAGGTTACAATGTTTAATTATTTTGTACCCTGTTTCAGGGTTTAGTCACTTACATTTGATCCAGGTCACATTATTGTTTGAAATTTTATCCTGTTCCAGGGTTTTAGTCACATAACTTATTCCAGGTTAAATTGTAGATTAAGTTTTTACCCTGTTCTTGGGTTTTTTAGTCCGATAACCTGCTCCAGGTTACATTGTTAAGTTTTACCCTGTTCCTGGGTTTTTTAGTCCGATAACCTGTTCCAGGTTACATTGTAAATTAAGATTTTACCCTGGTCCAGGGTCTTGTACCATAACCTGTTCCAGGTTACATTGTAAATTAAGATTTTACCCTGTTCCAGGGTTTAGTCCCATAACCTGTTCCAGGTTAAATTGTTGATTAAGATTTTACCCTGTTCCAGGGTTTAGTCCCATAACCTGTCCCAGGTTACACTGTTGATTAAGATTTTACCCTGTTCCAGGGTCTTGTACCATAACCTGTTCCAGGTTATATTGTTCAGGCTAGTAGAATTCCAGGAAATTCTTTTCCCCATTCCGATAGTAACTATCTTTTACATGTTCATTCCGATAATAACTATTTTTGCATGTTATCATTTAAGTATCGGATCAGGTAAAGTTAATAAGAAGTTAAGGATATATTTGAATGTTTTTATAAGGTATACAGATGGTGAGTAGCCCACAAGAAGAGCCAAATGTATTTCTTTTATAATGAATCTTGTTGTGTAGTGTTTTAAATAATAAATAGTATGTAAACCTTATCTATGGCGTTTCTTAAGTTGTGTATAAACTAGAAAAACTACAGCTTGAAGCGGCGCGTATTGTCACTGGTTTGCCTTCATCTGCTAGCAGAACATCTCCTTTTTCGCAACTGGTTGGGAAGTCATATCTAAACGACGCATTCGCTGCAAACTTTTCTATAAAATTCACAACAATATGACTCCCCCATACTTGACATACCTTCTTCCCCTATTACTATCTTTCTCAACTCAATACAACTTGAAAAATTCTGAAAATTATTCCATTTCTAATTTTCGTTTACAATCTACACTTAATTCTTGTATACCTTCTACGTTAAGGTTGTGGAATGACCTAGATGATAATACTAAAACTGCGCCCTCTTTTAAGATCTTCAAAGACCTGCTTTTCTCAACAAAATGAAACATTTAATGTACCTGATTTCTACTTAGTTGGAGATCTTAAGCTAAATATGTTATTAACCAAACTCCGCCATAGATGCAGATCTTTTCAACTTTCAACGTTAACCTAATCGACTCTCCTTCTTGTGCATTTGGATATCCTTATGAAAATGCTCATCATTTCTTCTTTGCATGGGGTAGCTATAACAACCAACGTCTTGCCATGTTCAGAAACTTTCATAGACATTTGCCGTTAAGTTTAGATAAATTATTATTTGGCCATGAAGACTACTCAAGTGATGATAATAAGGATTTATTTATATATGTCCAACAGTACATATTGAGTACTCGCCGGTTTAGACAGGTCACGTTCCATTTCCTTGTGCCTTTCTATGAAATCGCACAATTATTTATTTCCAATTAGTTTAATTTGGTGTCTGAATTTTCATGGCTTGCGAGCATGCTTTTGTTGTGTGATAGCATGATTCGGTTGATGCGGTTAAATGTATAATATATTGTAAGATATATTTAAGATGTATTTTGAAATAACGTTTTTATTTAGCCATAAATTCTAGTAAATCTCTCTCTCTCTCTCTCTCTCTCTCTCTCTCTCTCTCTCTCTCTCTCTCTCTCTCTCTCTCTCTCTCTCTCTCTCTCTCTCTGAACTAAAAATATATATATATGTAATTATTTTAAGCTATAAATGCAGTCCTTTAAATGAAGATCTTTTCAACATTAATCTAATCGACTCTCCTTCTTGTGCATGTGGATATCCTTATGAAAATGCTCATCATTTCTTCTTTGCATGTGGTAGATTTAACTACCAACGTCTGGCCTGTTCAGAACCTTCATAAATATAATTTGGTGTCTGAATTTTCATGGCTTGCGAGCATGATTGTGTTGTGTGAGAACATGATTCGGTTGGTGCGGTTAAATGTAAAATATAGTGTAAGATATATTTCAGATGTATTTTGTAAGAATATATTTATTTAGCCATGAATTTGAGTAAATAAATCTCTCTCTCTCTCTCTCTCTCTCTCTCTCTCTCTCTCTCTCTCTCTCTCTCTCTCTCTCTCTCTCTCTCTCTCTCTCTCTCTCTCTCTCTCTCTCTCTCTCTCTCTCTCTCTGAAATGAAAATAATATGCTTATATTGATTTTGAGCCATCTTGAAATGTGTATATGTAATTGTTTTTCTTCTTAAGGAACGGGCGTTAAAATGTTATTGCAACTTGTGTCCAATCCTTTTGCTTAACGGCAATAAATTATGTTTAAACCAAACTAAACTGAGTCAGTATTGTGCTATCATATACAAATCAATGTGTTAACTCTCGAGCTGATACATTACGGGTTGATAACTGCTAATTCTTCTGTCGCATTTTCATGTGGCTCGAGTGTACAGAAAAATCAGCTCATATTTCAGACCCCTGAGATATATAACACGGTCATATCAGTTTGTTTTGATATTCAAATTTTATTGAAAAAATATTGCAGGTATTGGAAAACTGTAAATGTGAAATAAATATTAATATTTGATATCTTATGATATTCAATATCGTAATCTAAATGTAACATATGGTTATTAACATCGGAATATTTATGAACATGTATCGTAATCTGTATAATTTGTTATTGATAAGCGACATGGAATATTACGTTTATGTCCATTCTAACAACCAAACAAGGCGAGTGTTTTGTGAAGAAAGAACCGAGGGGAGGTATGAAATTCGACAGGCTCCCTCATAAAATTCATCATATGATTAATGAAGTAATAACGACAGTACGGACAAGTGAATTGTCAAATTTTCGAGCTTTCATCAAGACACAAAATAGGACACAAATACCACATAAATATCATTTATGTAATATTGCAACTTAATAATTGATAGTATGTTTGAATGTTTTTCACTCTTTTTTAATCGCGCGTGTTATGCTTATTTCTTGCTTCGCTCGCCGCTCCTGCCGGGTCGCTAGAGCTACGCTGGTTAATATCTATCACGATTATATCCTTCATATCGTCTGTTTGCTTGAAAAACAACAGCCTTTAACTCAACTATTGCTTAGATTGAATTGAAACTTGGTGTGAATTTATTTGGAGCATTTTTTAAAACCCAAGACAGCCGACGAAGGAAGTGAAATTCAAATGTCAGATTTTGATGAATAATAACACATAGGTGTGGTCTAATATAAGGAACACAACGAGACAGGTTTTTTTTATTGAATAATAAATATGGCCACTAAAACTATCATAATGTTGAAATATTGTCAAATATTTGTCCAGTGTCGTCTGCAAGAGTCTGTCGGCTGGCCACAAGTTTACCGGACTCATCCACAACTGCCTTTGTGATATATACACCGGAGGTCAGGTATACTGTTGGGTAGAATAATTTTCTACTTCAATTATGATTACTTAGCGATAGCAGGGGTAGTTTGATAAATTTATGTAACGGTCTCCGCTTCGGTAATGAATAGGCATATTATAAGCATTTCATATTGCGTAATAAACATAATGTTTATATAGTTTATCTCATTAAAAAATTCTTTGTGTTGGCTTTTAGGCATTCTCTTGTGGAGGTCATGTTATACAGAAAATAGTTATTTGAGTATTATATATTTATATATAATTTTAGGCCCAGGTGTACTTTATATAGAGTTTCAAGTATATAATATCCCTGGGTGTCCTTGAGGCTTCCCGTCCTAGGTACGTGTCCATTAACAGCAAAGTAGGCAATATGTAATTAACACTCAACCCCTCAAAGTCATATATCTTCCAGATATCAGATATTGGCATAAGGCTTTCTTAATGTCGATTTGTATTCTACTCGTATCACTACCTATGGAATGATTAACAATTGAACAATTCACGATTTAAGTCGGGTGTAGACGAACATCAAAGTTCTATACACTTAATTAACTATAACTATGTACTACAAACAACTGCTATGACCATAACCTACCTGTATAGATAAATATTGTTCTACTAGATTACGAGAATAAAGTGAAATGAATTTCGACAAGTAGTAAATACCAGCCATTTTTCTAGACGCATTGAGCGTTGATCTTCTTACTTAAACAATGGTTGGTATATGTTAGCAGAGAAGTAGCTGTATTGTCCCTGAACAAAGAATGGATAATACCATTGATGTTGGTAATTATAAAGGCATTACTCTTGTCAGATGTATAGGCAAACTTTTTATTGCAGTTTTAAACAGAAGACTTGTCCAGTGGGATGAGGACAATTCTATTATTACTGATGTCCAGTTTGGTTTTAAAGCTGATCACTCAATCGAAGATGATATTTTTGTACGTCGTCCCAGTAATGTAAACAATTTGTGTAATCTTGATAAGTACATAAAAATTTAAGAAGCGCTCCCATTCACTTTAGAAATATCGCTTTCTTGTGTTTGTTTGTGAACGATATGATTACATATACCAACTATAGTCACTCTCCTGTACATCATTAATCTGTTTAACATGTTAATGTGTATCAATAATGTGTATTGTATCTTATAGGTCATATGACTTAAAGAATAAACTAATTGAATTGAACTAAAGTACCAATAATTATCAGAAAACGTAAGACAATGATACCCGTTTCAGTTTTTTAGACACTACTTCGCACACCAGATGACGATATTTTGAAAGGGAAATGAACTATTAAAGATGGTTAGTACAACATCCTCAGCTTTACATACAATGCACTGGTATTATGGCATATTACTTGTCTAACCTTGTTGTAGTACTTGACAGTATTAAACACCTAAAGCACACTATAGATTCGTTTACCTATATATTTACTCTTTTATTGTTTACATGGGTTTTTTAAATTCTAATTTTGTCCATTTTGGATCATTGGTTTTGAAATATTCATTTTCCGGGTTTCAGTTCCGATGTATTTTTAATTTTTTTTTCGTTTATGTTTATACGTTCGATATTTACAATATGACCTGTATGATAGAATTGCAGAATATAAGAGTACAAGAAGATAGAGTCAAACCTTATTTAAGTGTACATTCTTGTAGTCCAAATGTTAGCTCACTTTTTTATTCATCATCCTTGTATCTATTTACGATGTTCTTTCGCTAACAACCACTGAAATCACATGGTCAATATATACCAAAATGTATGTTGGGTCTCTCAAAGATTTCAAGCTACACCTCTTATTACTCTCTCGAAATTTAAGGTTGAAATATAGGAAAATTTGGGATATTATCTCGAAAATTCATATTAATATGTCGAAACTTTGTGATTCTCTCTCGAAATTTCGGATGGCTATGTAGAAATTCGGGTTATTTCGTGTTGCCATTTGAATTTTCAACATATCTCGAAATTTTGCATAACTATCTCAAAATTTAGACGAACTATTTCGAAATTTTGTAATATTAATTTGAAATCTCGACATATATGTAATGTCTCGAAATTTTGACTTAAAAACGGAATCCGCTTCCGTTCATCCGTATATTATAATTCAGTTAAAACATATATTATTGGTGTATCAGATATATATTGTATTTACAATCAAACTCGGGTACGCGTGGTTGTGTCCTTGGGCAAGTCACTTTTTTCAAATTGCTTTCGATGGACTACGAAGGACTGTTTTCCAGTAATGTAGCAACCGGCACCATAAATAGATGCAAGAAGACTTTGCCTCGTCTTTACTGTGCGATAAAACCCCAAAACAAGCAAATCTCTGTCCTAGAATAAAGACAGGGAATTATCCCTTTATTGAAACATATACGTACAATTGCGGATGTTTCTGTAGCTGCATAGCAATAAACAATCGCCTGGTATATAATTATGTAATTAAAATGAACAGTAAAAGTATATTCACAGTAAAGATGAACTCAAGTACGTAATGTGGGCCTTCAGTACTTGAAAATGCGCAACACTTGTTCGATTTATCCCGATAGGACAAGATTACACTTGCTTCTTCAGTTATTATGGCACCAATTAGACTATTATTAACTACTTAATATATATCACCCAATCAACATGTCTTAATAGAATTTAATTGGAAATTACTAGAAATGTATATTCTGATCTGGAAACAAACATTGAAATGCACCAAAAGAGGGATTTTTTGCCTTCTTCACCTGGTATTGCATCATTCCAATAAGCAGCTATTTATTTGTGAATACCCGCACAATTGTATTGTCTTATTCATCAATAGAAATACCGTGAACTTTAGAAAAGAAATTCAAGAATCGGGATTTCGTTTTAATTTAAGGAAGATCGTATAAAAGAATTATAGATGAATAACACCTTTTAATACAAATTTAGCATTGGATACTGTAGACACAATTATTATTTATTGTATCATACAGTTGTTTCGTCCTTATAGGACCAGTCGGTGATGCTAAGGGCCTAAACTTTTATTTGAAATTCATTATTTAGATGGAGGAGATGCACTGACCCAATGATTAGATAAATTTCGAAATATTCATGTATCCGATATTTTCAAAACAATGTCAGAAACATATTCTCCTCTCAGTACATATTCTTTAGTGCGAAAAATGTCAGGTCTTTATTTAACAAAGGAAGACTGAAGACCGGGATATTTTCACACAGGTTATTTTCGCTTTTGTCTTGTACCATTATACAAGTGTTTGCCTTACGTTCATTTCGTCTCTGTCGTTTATATAAAATGGTTAGCAAATTTTCGCCTCCATCTTGAATTCTTGAATTTTTGTTAATTTCCTAGGTACTCGTTTTCAACGAATTTACGAACTGTTGAAATTAGCGTAAACAGATTGAGTAATATTAATCTACAAAACCAAGTGTTCACAGAAAAGTTGTTTAAAGAAACGAACAAATAACCCCACGAAAACTGAGCCTCAAAACATAGCTGATTTTACAGTAGGTAAGATTGGTTGGTTAGACAAGGACCTGTGCACTTGTAAATGATAGTGCGTGTCTACATGCAAATCGTACATTATAAAGGAAATAATCCTTCTACAAATGTGATAAGTTACATATCCACTACAGTGTATCAATAATTCATAGTCAAATCTTCTAGGTCTAGGTATACCAGCCATGTCCGCAGACACGAAGGAAACGCACTGATCGAACACGATGTAGAGGTTAAATTTACAACATATTGACCTATATAACAAGTATATATTATCTATACAGGTAAAACAATATTTAAGTCATCAGTATTACCTTTACTAACTTTGGGAAGGGAAAACAAGCTTGAATTGAATGTTATATCAATTTCAATCCTAAAACATCCGCTGAGCGTTGTATGTCAATATTCGTGCTTCCAAGGTCTGGAAAGAACACGAGTTAAACACGGACTTTAAGCTTCTATCTTTTTCTCTGCCACAACAAATATATAATTTCCTTGTCTGTTGTTTTCCTCTGGCTAATAGACCAATCAGATCCAAGTAATATTTAAACTTGCAAGCCATTTAATATCATAATCCTTTTAATGTTATGGTCTACATGGTCTGGATATCAGCCTTGGTTTTATGCCTACGTGTCCAGACAGCACTTGTAAATTATAGAGCCTCGTTTTAGTTCATTTCTCTTCAATCTAATTTAATCCATTTAAAAGATTTCTATCCATTAAAAGATAATGCTATCGAATTAAAAGTATTTCCTGTTACATTTTAATATATCTTTCTTTTTATTTCACTGATTTCATTTGAAAGTAATTTTCTGTTTTCTGCTGATTTGTAAATGAAATGTCTAGTTGATTTATTGCATATTTATTCCTGTGGGCAACTTTTCGAAGTCACTGACAACACTCATATAAGAGTTGGTTTCAAAAAGCCCTAAAGACACTGAGTCACTATGATCCTAGATTCTTATCTCTGTCATTTACAAGAAAGTATGACTAGATTTGCGAATTTTCAAACAGGCTCATATTTCATATTCTGCAATTGCAATTGCAATTTCAAAAGTTTTTTCCTTGTTCGCCTCCAACTAGATTGGTAGTGATGAGAATTTTTAGGAAGTTAATTAGAAATGGATTAACATAACAACAATCAGTTGTTTCCCCTTTATTTTCAAATAACACGTACAATCAAATTGTAAATTATGTCGTTGATAAGGACACATTTTATATACTTAAAAAATCGACAATTTGATTATAGAGACGGATTGATACTTTAAAATAAACACTGGATAAATAAAGGCTCGTCGATTGCGGAAATTATTCTCAGGCGTATAGGTTATCAAAATCGCGAAATTAACACCCGCTGAAATAACCACGTTAACAGTAAGTGCTAAGCATAAAGTTCCGTATACGGTATGTGATCACTTTGTATCACTGCAACATTCCGAAAAAATGAAGTCATAAATAAAATTAAATGCCCTGTTGTAATGTATCTTTGTCTTTTCTCTTACTGTTTAACAGTTCTCTGTCATGGGCACGAATATGCTTTATGAATGCTATGTATTTCATTGACAATTCAAGAAAATACACTTACTAAACACATACAGGAGGGTTCATCTCATACACATGGACATTTGTCTAAAATCTTACTTATGTTACTATATTTAGAGTGCAATGTAATTATTAGCCAACACATTACGAATAGTTTCTCGAAAAGCAAAATAGAATTGTCCGAGAAAAGTAATAAACTTATGGTTCAAATATAGACCTTAACATAGTGTCTCAACCAATGAGGTTCCATTGCTCACTGAAATCAATAGTCACGCCTTAACGTTGCACTTACATACAAAGTGTGATAAAGACTTCTACTGCACTAGCAACCAGAGTAACCGACCTTTGTAAGACAAACATATCACAGTGTACACAGTTCCCTATGACTAAGGCTCATAGTAAATGCACTCTGATTACATAATCTTTTTTCTTTCTTCAGACATATTTTATCACTTACCCGTGTATTTGTTAAAGCTGAACGTAAAATATTGACATTGTCAGAAAGTCTGTGTCTCCGATTCTGCTTGTGTAAATGTAAATGTATACACAGCGCCTGATTAAGTTAAACTTGTCTTTGTTTAAAACCGTTGCTAAAGTGTCCACCCCCACCCCCACCCCCCCCCCCCCCCCACCCCACCCCCCAAAAAAAATTTAAGTATGGAATAATGTGTGAAGTTCCAAACACACCTCATACTGATCAGCAATATCACAGAGGTAATTTCTCTCTGGGAATGTGTAGCTTACGTTACTCTGTATATGTGCAAACCCTGCGGGGTAGTCGGGTAGCGAGACTTTATCGCTGGTCCACAACCACCGCTTCACACTTTGAGGAAGTGAGGCATAACGAGCAGGATGGCTGTGGTTTTGTGATGTGTATATTGTGTAAAACTTAAGCGTGGCTGGACTTATACTATTTTTTGTTCAATTTGGTATAAAAACCAACTTGAAACTGAACAATATATATAGCTGTGATCATCTTACAATGGGATTATTGAGGAGAGTATTCTGGATACGAAATACAAAGTGGCAGGAAAAAATATTTATTCTAACACTCCTAATGGTAGTTTTCGTAACATGCCTTATCAATCTTCTACCTCAATATTTTGTGCAACAGCTGGAACCAAGTGTGAAGATTAATAATTTCATTATAAGGAAGAAATTTGCACCCATTAATGATAATACGGATTATGTCACTCAAATTCATTCGAAACAAACAAACGAAACAAGTTATTGTTTAGATTATTCGAAACCAATGACAAGAACTAATTTCAAAGTTGGATTTGACAGAACAGAAAATCCACTTCACCCTATTATGTACTTTCCTGAAGACAACATCAGTGAAGAGGAGAAACGTCGGATATTGCGGCTACTTCCGGAAGGTTTCCTCCACCCCGATTCTGAATCGGATCGAGTTTACGAACAGCTTGAACATGTACCAAGAACTTATTCAAATAATTCTGATATCAAAGTAGTATATATATGGCACCTGGAACAATGGAGAAATGTTCCAACGGGCACGGAATTCTTTAAACACTGTAAGGTCAACCGGTGTAGTTTAACACACAAGAGAAGTGCGGAGGCTACTGCCGATGCTGTGGTATTTGCGAATTCCGGACATTTACCGAAATCACCACCATTCAAAAAATCGTCACCCAAACAAATTGCCATTCTAAATATCAACGAGAGTCCTGATAGATCATGGTCAATGGAAAATTATAGAAACTTTTTTAACTGGACCAATACGTATCGAGTAGACTCAACTATTTATGACCCGTATTTCAAAATCGGGCGAGATTGTTGGAAGCCTCCTGTTATTCCGAATGCCGAACGGAATTTCGCCAAAGGCCGGACGAAAAAGGTTGCTTGGATGGTTTCTAACTGTCATATCGTAAAGAGTGGGCGTATGGCGTATGCAAAAGAATTAAGCAAGTATATTGAAGTGGATATTTACGGGGCATGTGGTACAATGTCATGTCCGGCATCTAAACATCGAGAATGTGTCGAAATGACGAGGCAGAATTACAAGTTCTACCTTTCGTTCGAGAATCACAAATGTCATGATTATTTAACGGAGAAGGTGAAGAATGCATACGAGTAAGTTACCATTAATTTTGATAAGTGAAAACTATCTCATTAAATAGAGGTCAAACTTTACACAATGAGGAAATATTATTTGATAAAGCAATATCTCTTTCAATTGTCATAATCTATTTCGGTAGTTATACAGTATTTGTCAAACTAACATGGTATTTTTATGTTGAAAAAACACGTTGGAAATAGACAAGATACTTTAAGAATCACCCGCGCAAAAAGACATGTTGTATAGAAATATACCTACCACGTGTTAAAAGAAATACAGTTTGAACATTGAAATGATAATATCTTATAAGCGACTGGCTGAAAATTCTTTAGAATTATTGACCTATATTTTTTGTTACATGGTTGGTTGGTTTTGTCGTCTCCGTGACTCCTCCGGTGTGCCGGGTATCTCCTCACCAACGAAATCAGTCTTGCGTGGGTGATAAACGGGGTTCAAAGAGGGGGGAGATTTATAGTAAGTTTCATGAAATACGAATAATTCCCCACCCAAGGTTACAAAGATTTTTGTTTAATATTCCATTAATTATCTTAGATTTAAGAAAGAAATATTTCATTTACGTTTAAGCAGATGTAAAAACCGCATTACAATGTACGAAGACTCTGGCCATTATTTACAATCCCTTGCAAACATAAAATCACCTTCCAGTATACCATTAGAGACAATTCACGCTATCTGGTGTGGTACTATAATTTATATATTAAACGCCGGAAGATAACGTGGCCAGTTTGATAGGTTAAAGACGTTAGATAGAAATACATAAATACCAAAAGTAACGGTCTATTTCAGTGTCTCACTATCTAATGTGTTTGTTTAAGGGTTAATAAGACCATTTTCGTGGGGATCTATCTTTATTGAATTCGTGGGTACTCATAATCCGTGAATTTATGAGTCCATGAACTGCTAAAGTAAGTGTAGGTAGACTTACAGAGCTATCTCTAACCACAACAACGCAAATATAACGAATTCACTGAAAATCCTTTTAAAACCTCTTGTTAACTTATGAATTGACTGGTACATAAACCCTTTCCACGTTTTGCTACTGGAGCGATATATTTAGAAAAAAAAACAGTGCGTAAAAGGAAAGGGAGAACGGTGTGGTTTACCTGTAGTAAGGCTTACCTTTAGTAATGTTTACCTTCAGTAGGATTTACCTTCAGTGAGGTTTACCTGTATAAGGGTTTACCTGTTGTCTAGATCGGAATGGTTCTTTATCGAGAGCGTTCAGACATTAGGTATTACGGGAGATCCATATCTTGTAACACGTTTTAACATATCACCATTACAGTATAATATATGTAACTGAAGGCTTGGTGGTTAGAAATATCAAAGAACAGTCAATATCGATAATAATTGCCCAAAGCTACGTATCTCATCGCCCATGTTTACTCAATACTGCTATTCAAGCCAGTCTTATAGTATATGTCTTCGAATGTTCATATCGTGACTGTTAATGTTTGTTACCGTATATTAATATCTATGTATCGTCATACATCTTGAAAAAAAACAAAGTTGATGACATATAGAAAAGAAACAAAGTTGATGAATCGAAAACCTGTTCCAGATCGCGAAGTCAACGGTTTACTGGTCAAGCATTTTATGTGATTTCTGAAGTGGATTATCAACCTATCACTGGGCTTACTGTTTAGTAAGGAGAAGAGGGAGAGGGGAACAATGATATTCTCTCCTGTACTTACCAGTGTAGTGTTTGCTATTAATGTTACAAGAAAAAATGTCGAGTTTTAAAGTTAAGGTTATTTAAAGAACACAGAAGATCATATTAAATGCAGTTTCATTGCGTTGTGTCAATCCTACAGGAATGTGAGTTTGGGGTCCAAACCTTAAGCTCACTTGAAAAAGGAATGGGAAGAGAAAATGAACTTAAAGTATGCACATTAAATTGCATATTTCCCATTAGAACGCTAATTCGTCAATAAATTATCTCATTTACGATAAAATTATTTATGTTCTTATTCGAAATGAAGGTTGAATGTAACTTAGAAATACAGCTGTTTGTAGATCTTAATAAAGATATATTTGATTACGTTCATACCTCTTTAAAACACTCAAAAAAAGGGTTTCTGAAATTGTGCGTTTACACATTATAAACGCATGTAGTCACACAGTAATATAATCTCTTTGTATTGTACAGTGCATGTTTGGAGATAGCGAAGAAAAAAATGGAATGTATTGTGTCAAACACCTTGTCTGGAGTTTTACAATTAAAAACATATTTAAAAAAAAATGAAAAGCAGAAGTCTTGGTAACTTGACTACTAGACTGTATTGCTGAGGCCACGTGTACACATATACCTGTCACATGATTTTTTATTAAGCCATGTACATCCGTCTGAGGTGTATAAGATAACGTAAGAAAGTCATACCTGGGTATATTAAGAACATGAGTAGTAATAACTATGAAATCGTTAGTTTTCGTGAGAGGTTTAATTTCGATAATTTCACAGATACCCTTGACCCATGTATTCATATGTCCCAGAACTGTTGAAAATAGTCAAACTAGGTACATTGAGCTATATTTAACCGAAGTCAACTGTCCGCGAAAAGTGACTTATGAAAAACCACGAAAATTTAGCCCACGCAAATATATGATTTTACTGTATTGAGTGAATGTTGGACATACAGCGATAGGAAGGGTAGGTAACTATATCATATTGGTTGGTGCTGTGTTGATCAGTTCACGTTGATATGGTGATAGCATTTGATCAACATTTTGACAAATTGGTAAAAAAAAAAACCAGGAATAATCAGATGTTATTATCGTCAAACTCAAAGTTTGTTTGATACAGCAATGTTATATTTTGTTGGGCATGGCGATATTGAAACCTTGTTGGATACAGCAACATTGAAAGTTTGTTTGGTACAGCAACAATGAAAATTTGTTTGGTACAGCAACATTGAAAGTTTGTTTGGTACAGCAACAATGAAAATTTGTTTAGTACAGCAACAATGAAAATTTGTTTGGTACAGCAACAATGAAAATTTGTTTGGTACAGCAACAATGAAAATTTGTTGGTACAGCAATAGCAAAGAGGAATTGTAATGCCAGGTGAAGCTCTAAGAAAAAGCAAAACAGATAACGATTCCAAATATAGTCATCTGTGTTCGATTCTTGTAATGTAATTGATTGAGTAAAGAGAAAAAAGAGGCGTTCTATATGAACCGGCATGTTAAAAGAGGAGTGAACCCAGGGCTTCCGATCCTGGCATTTCCTTGATATTGGGGCACTAAAAAATAACATAACAAAAAGATTCATGTGATAGTAACAACAAAACAAAAAGTTGCCACCATTGAGAAGATTCATTTTGAACCTTGATCATAGTCACTGTATATAATTAGCTATAGACTTTGAAATAACCGAAGGTGCTGGAATACAAACAATATTGAAACGAAACCGTTACGTTTGGTTGCAAAGAAAAAAAATGAACACTTTCTTTTGATTCGGCGTCAAACTATTTTAAACAACTGCTGTCGATTAAAGTATGTGTTTTTAATTTGCTATATGATCAGTTTATTCGTAATTCGGAAATTGTATGATTTCGATCCAGATTTAAATTCAAATTGTACATTGGTAATAAATGTCTCCGATTAAAACCTTACTTAAGTATCTAACAACAATATATATGTTATTAAAGAAATTACAAGTCCTTTGTTTAAAAACATACACACGTACTTGACGTTCACTAAGAATTATCATATTTAGGAAAATGACGGAATTTATTGATGTAGCTAGTGCACCTCCTCATCTAGGTTTTGACATGTCATTCGATCAATTTGGATTTCACACTGTCGCCTCTTAGGTTTCAAAATTTTGGTCCTTGACATTCTTAACGAGTCCTAGTATAAAGAAACAGCTGTATGGTGCAGCATAATTCATCATTCTGCTCTTTCACATCTAATTCTAAATTGCTATCGAAAGGTCCTGTTATTCAGCCTTTGATTGTAACACTTCAAGTCGTAATCATCTACAACTTAATGTATCGTTATAATTCATACGTCAACGTTTATTTTTCAGTGCGGAGCTGATACCCATAGTCTTAGGAGCCAGGAGGGAGGATTATGCCCAAGTATTACCAAAGAATTCCTACATCCACGTGGAAGATTTCGAATCCCCGAAAAAGCTAGGCGAATATCTCAACCTCTTAGACAAAAATGACACGCTTTATAATGAATACTTCAAATGGAAAGTGACAGGAGATAAAATTATGGATGATTTAAATTGGTGCCGGGTTTGTACACTTTTACATGAAACGTCACTTCCGGTTATGTGGTATGAGGACATCCAACACTGGTGGAAGCCAAAGGGAGTCTGCAATGGCGCTGAAGTTTGGCAATAATTTTATTTTGCTGAATAAATTTTGGCTACATGACTGTATGGTTCTACAATTTCACAGGGAGTAAAACGGGGGGAATTGGGTTTTGTTTATATACATAAGTCAATATAATTCTATGAATTTAATTTCGTCTTTAATTTCTGCAATTGTAAAATACCGTATGTATGTGGAAATAGCGAGAGATGTGAATTTGCTGTCAAATATGTGTCAATGCTTTGACTGATACTCATACCCGGATGTGTTCGGACAACCAGGGTCAATGTGGCCCAAGGCATTACTCACCGAAGCAGAAGAAATTTCGAACAGGACGTGCATTGCTGTTGGCTACTTTTCCTGGAGGCTAAATGATGTAAAACATCAGGAAGTAAAGTCTGTACTAACTTAAGCCGATGACGGTTAGTTCATGTTCCAGATACAGCTGAACATGAAACGGATGTATATTCCATGGCTTCGGCGGTGTTCTACTGTCTTGCCGGTATTTATTTTTGTTTGGTTTTTCATTCTACTATCCATTATCTATAGGGCAAATTTTTCAAGTCGACACATATCTTTACAAAAAAGAATTTCGGAGACATACACTTTTGATATTGAGTACGATTCAACGAAACATTCTACAAATACTATTTTTCACGTGGAACCGTGGAATTATGATTATGATTCGGAAGACGAAACATATACAATTCAAACAACGCGGAAACCAATATCAGTTTCAGCATATTCATTGACATCGGCTCACACGACCGTGCCGAAAACTTCATTATCTACATCAGCAACGACTAAAATGGCCGTGCAGTCTTCTTCAGAACTGCCTGGTGCGACGCATGTTAGTGAACCTATGGCAGCAACTAACTCTATAGGAGGGGCGTTTCAGAAAACAGTGACTGGCGATTTTTATTCAAAGTTTATAGACGAAGTCGATCACGCAAGGTCTCAAGATATACTGGACCTACTACCGAAGCGGACCAACATCTCCGACAAGTCATTTCAAGGAAAAAATGGTGGGAAGTACAACGCCGAACGAATCGTTCATCAGCTAAATCACGTGCCAAGCACTTATAATTCCACGAATGTTAAAGTTGTATATCTCTCGGGTAACCAAGGCTATTGGCATCATCTGCCAGGAATGACCGCGTTTGAGCAGTGTCGTATTAACGCTTGTAAAATTACATACGATACAAAATATGGACCAGACGCTGACGCGCTGGTTTTCAGCAATCCAGGGCAACTACCACGTAAACCTCCATTCCCTAGGAAGTCTACGAAACAAGTTTGGGTGATTTCTATGATAGAAAACCCTATAAATACGAGGGTCTTGAAGAATTACAATGGGATTTTTAATTGGACCATGACCTACAGAACGACATCTGTGATAGAAACGCCCTATTTCAAATACCAAATATACAAAAACACTCAACCAAACCAGGAGACAAATTATGCCACTGGGAAGACAAAAATGGTAGCTTGGTTGGTATCAAATTGTATAAGAACCAAAAGTGGGAGGATGACTTATGCCAAAAAACTTGCTAAATATATTGACGTCGATATCTATGGCGCGTGTGGGACAAAACGTTGTCCGAGAAAAGAGGACAAGAAGTGTCTGCGCATGCTGGAGACTGATTACAAGTTTTACCTGGCGTTTGAAAACACCAAGTGTTTGGAATACGTTACAGAAAAAGTCGTCAGGGCTTTAGAGTAAGTAATATTATCTATACATGTATATGTAACAACCTAAAAATACATTTTTCTTCAAAATTGTCACATTTTGAGGTAGAACTAATGTCGTTCATTTCATGTTCTCGATACAATCTAATGATTGCTTTGATTCAGAATTACATTTGATGTGACTAACTTACTCTTTCGACTGTACATATGTAGTACATTACTGGTTAATATAGAAACCCGGGTATTTTTATTGAATCTGTTTGACTTGATTTGGACATGAACGTATCATGTATATCGGTAAGATATATATTGCTAGTGCCCGTTAAGATGGAATGTACCGAAGCATAATAATTAAGCTTAACAGAGTTCACAATTAGATTAAAAAATTATATCAGACAAATTAGAGTATGAAAAATATCAGAACGTATGTATGTAGCGACGTACATTTTTGATAGTAATGAAACTTGAACAACGATTAAAATTGTAGTTTTCAGGGTCTGAAATCTGATTTGGTAAAGCTAGAGTCATTTCATTTTTACTTCACAAGACAGAAATCGTACATGATTTGCTTTGTTTCCTTAGCTCTCCAAGATGATATGCAGATTTTTTCAGGAGGTCTGATAAAATTCTAGATTAATGATTGCAAATCATTTTATTGGTTATTTAATAAAATTGTTCTGTCTCTTTTCAGAAATAAAGTAATACCTATAGTGTTAGGCGCTCCGAAGGCCACGTACAATGCGATACTTCCGAATGGATCTTTCATTCATGTAGAGGACTTCCGGTCTCCAGAGGAACTTGCTCAATATTTACACAAATTGAATAAAAATGATACACTATACAGTGAGTACTTCCGGTGGCGTGAACAGGGTGAGTTTATAGAGACGAAACCATGGTGTCGTTTATGTGGACTTCTCCATGAACCTCTCCTACCGCCAATGTGGTTTGATGACATTGAACACTGGTGGCGACCAAAGGACGTTTGTATAGGTGCATCGGATTGGACAGATGAGAAATCGCCTTTAACACTTTCAGACTGAAGCACGACTGAGATAAACCTTTACCTCAATTTTAACTAGGGACTTTTAGAACCCATCAGAATTTACCCAAGGAAATAATCAACTAGTCAAAATCATTTAGTTTTTAAAGGTTAGAAGTTGGTTTTTTTTTTTTTTTTTTTGCCAAATTTACTTACTGCAATATAGAAACGTTTTTCGTTAATGTATCTATGTTGTTTTCTCTGAAATAATTTCTCCCGGTGGCAGACGATAATGTTGTCGATAAATTCATACGCAATAATATATATCTTCTCTACAAACCATCGGTCTGTCTCATATTACATCAGAGATCTAACTGTTTCTAGAACTCAATCAGCTGGACTAAAAAGTTCTTTCTATACATTGAAAATTCAATTTCAATATTCGCATTAATTCCACTTGTTTTTTTTAAATATTTACATTTTGACTGATGTTGCTCATTTTAGAAATTCGCATTATCAGTAAAAATGTTCATATCAACAACAGCATAACAAATGTGATCACTGACATTAAATTTTCAAGATGAGTTTTGTTTATGTAAGATAACCATACTTATGGACGTATCAGAATGAGGACGGTTGTTTGTGGGAGGAGTTTTCTCCCGATTTATCGCCATGCACACTATTATCCGAGCCAGCAAAAGCCTTTATTTAGATCGATATCATTTGTTTCATTATTGTTAAAAAAAACGAGAAAAAACTTCTTCTAAACGTAAATTGTATTACGATGTAACAATTACGAAAAAAAAAATAAAACAAGCATGATTTTTTAATTATATCAAAATTCGAGAACGTATTTCAAGGATCAAAATATCTATATGGGGAAAGTAAATTATGATTGTTGCAAGGTCAGCAATTATGCTCTGTAGTCGAACTCTATAATAAACTACTGTAAAATTACATATTTTCGTGGGCTCAATTTCCGAGGGCGTTTGTTCGAAAAAATGCAGTTTCGTGGACACTTGATTTGATTTCGTAAATAATTGTATCTCAATACACCCATCTATAATCATTTTCATTTTGATTTCGTGGATATTCATAATTTACGAATTTACATGTCCATGAACTGTTAGATTAGGTTTTAATGGACCCGTTGTTTATCCACGAAATCAAGTGTCCACTATATGTGTATACTGTATATATTTTTTAAACACAAAAATTGAGCAGCACGAAGATAAATTATTTTACATTATTCTAAATATTTAAGAAATAACGGGAAAACGTTTTATGATGACACTTCTCTTCCACAGATCACTATTTGTAACCTCAATGTCTGCAATTGTAGTTGTGAATTTTAAGTTAACTAGGTTTGAGGAACAACATTGCTCATTTCGTTGTTTTATTTTACGTTAATGTTGTTGAAAAAACTATTATCTTATATTATTTTTTGTATGAATTATTGAATATGTTGAAGATTACTAGTCAATTGTTGTGCTTATAAATAAACAATATAACAAAACGCTCCAAGTGTGTTGAGAAGTGTGTGATGAGAAGGCGAGTTTGGACTAGAGTCCAAAGGGAAGTAACTCGTAACAGCTACAACACCACAACTAACGCGGATGTGTAAATTTATACACGTACATAAACATGTGTATGAAGTTTAAGAAACACTTTACATATGTTCTGGAAGTATTCGGCATGTCAAATATGTATGCTGTAAACATGTTTAATATGACGCTATCAAATTTTGGCGCATTATCTTCTATTCGACAATTAGTGCAATGACAAAGCGCATCCATAAAAAATGTTATAAAGAACATACAAAGTTTGTAATTCACGCAATTATATTTTAATGCAATACTTTCAGCGCAAAAATTGCTAAAATGAAATAACCGCAAAATCATGTACGTTTACAGAAACATACATATTTCGGGGGATTAAAATTACTTTCTTTTTTTAAGTAGAAAACTGCTTTAATTGCATATGTATATAGAATGAGAGAGGAATTGGCCTTCAAGTTGTCTGTATAATTCCTCCTAAAAGATTGACATGTCATGACGGCCATTTACATTTTGAGAATCTGTAAAATTTCCTATGAATCAGAGGTAACATTCTAACGAAATATCTAAATGTCCCAGAGTATCAGAGTGGAACAATCTGATGAAGACATTTTTTTTATTTAAACATATCTTATTGAACATAGGTAGCAATAGGATTGGCACAACGTTTGATTAATATTTTATATAAAGCCCTTTCCAAACATATTAATACACACACATTATATTTACAAGGTGGTAGTATGACATAATAACAACCAATAATAAACAAGTTTAGAGAGAGAGAGAGATAGAGAGAGGAGGGGGGGGGGGGGGGGGGGGCTTCAGGTGATACACTGTCCGCATGTCTAAACTCACAACTTGTCAATGTCTATCACTTCCTGTGCTTTGTTTACTTCCTCCTTGTCACTCGTTGCTTCCTTGAATATCCGTTTACTTTTCGCTTGCACATACATATGTTTTTCAATTATAAAAATTATATTAATTTTAGACGTTATATCGCATTTCATTCAGTGATATCAGTGATATCATTCACAATATCAATAAAAAAAAACCAAGTGATTTCAGAAGAGTGAGGAAGAACGGGATAGAGAAATTCAGAAATATGCTTGCTAGAATCTGTTTTTTCATGGATTTATCGCTGAGTATTTAAAAATATGGTTTGGTTTTCTTGTTCAGAAAGAGAAGTGTTACCGAACTTTTTGAGTTTAATGGTATGTATTCATTTAGTTGACGTTGGTCAATATAATTATCAGAGATAAAAAAGAAATGATAGGTATCTTCAACAGGAGAGCCACATGTACAACGTTCGTTAGCAGATAGATTTACTCGCAAAAGATTACTTTTAAAAGCACTAGCATTGTTTCTGAACTTGGTTTGCAAGATGTTATTTTTCCTATCACCGAGTAAAAAAGAATTTGGAACATGTGACCGATCTTTGTCTAGAACATAGTTTTTGAACGATGAAAGTGTTTCGCTATGCCTAGGACTGATAGAGAATTGATTCCATAACCTAATCGTAGACGACAAAAGAAGCATTAGACAGATGGAGTATATTGTTACGTAGGATATAATTTTCAATGTGTTTAATGTATATTTCAGTGTACGGGGGACACGTAGTTGATTTTACTATTTTTTGACAAACACTCTCAATGTGGCAAGTCCACTTACAGTTAGCATCTATGAACATTCCCAGATGTCTATGAGAGTCGACGAAATCAATACTAATATTATTAAAAACTAAATCAATGAAACAATCCAAGTCTTTATTAGAAATAAGCAACGCCTCTGTTTCAAATTTAACAAGTTTCTGCCCATAGTTAAATTTTTACAAGATCATTATTAATATTCTGTTCAATTACTTGAGGGCAGTGGTCCGAACAAAGAAGTGAAGTGTCATCTGCGAAGAGTTTAGATAAACATAATTGACAGTTAACTTGTATACAGAGGGGTGCCGGTAAAAGTACAGTTAATATATAATAATCTTAATTCTGAGTAAGCGGGACATAATGATATGAAGTTAGTTTCGTCTTCAACGTCTCCATGTTATATATACAAAGTCCTTGGTTTCTAGGTATACCTTGGTATCTACCAGATTCAACACTTGTGTGCTTGCGTCCTAAACTTAGAGAGAACTTTTTTTAGGTAAGAGTTCATTTTGAACCCCCCACCCAAAGTGGCTACCAATGGGTTATTATACTTGGTAAATATCATACAAGTGTCTGAAAGGGTTTATTTTAAGACCATGCCCCAATTTTTCTTGGTACCCCTTAAAATAAACCCTTTTAGATATTTATGATAGCCTACTGGTAGTCATTTTGGGTGGGGGGGGGGGGGTGTGTTGTGTTCAAAAGGAACTCTTTCCCTTTTTTAACTGCAGTTCAAATTTATCAACAATGTATTTATGTAACATAAACTTAGACGAGTTTTCAAAACTGTTTTAACTCTTGGATAAAAACATCATGTACCCGTTGAGTATATAAAGACAAAAATAGTTTTCATTGGGGATATACTTAGATAACCACGTTGTTTTACATAATTACAACAGACGGCGACTAAACGTATTAACTTGAGAGTCCTCAGACCTACGGCTACCATTACTTACTTCACTGTCACAGAAAACAACATTGTCAAAAACACTATGTATACTTTGATGAAGAACGCCATGGGCAATATAGTCAGGTGTGTTTCCAGATCTACTGTTTAGATCACCCGTTACAATGACATGACCTAATGCACTGAACATCCCAATACCACTTTCTAACAGATAAAAAAACATCCTCATTATACAGTTCATAAAAAGTGGACCTTTCTGTAGGTAAGTAAGTTAGTGCGACAAAGCCATCATTGCCATCTTAGTGTAAATCTTGATCCAGACAATGCTATCAGCTTTTACAACCTCTTGGGTAGTATAACACTTAAGCCACGATATACACAATCTGCACCACATTTACACTTAACTCTCTGAAACGGCAGGAAACATTCAAACCCACTCACAGTAAAAGTATCGATATTATCAAATCAATATCTCAGGTTAGACACATAATGTCATGCGCATTGAAGATATCACAAAATCCCTCAATACCGAGAACGTAGTCTAACACTTACTTTGATAATAATTAATATTATAGTAATGGCCAATAATTCGTATTACGGTAATTGCCGTAATGTTCTATATCAGATAAATACAACAGCATACAATAGCTTGTTTACTTTTACGGTCAAAAACATTATAACACATCACAAGTTATTATCATACAACATAACCGTAAAGTTGTAATGTAATATGATATAGTGTCATACAGTGTAATTACTGACTATTATATAATGGCTTGCATGATAATGTTTTAGCATTGAAATTGATATAAATATATATATTGTTGACAAGTTGCGAGTTCAGACATGTAGACAGTGTATCACCTGTTGCGCCTGCATGGAGAAGGAGCAGTTGGATGATCTACATATATAGAACGTAATTTAATCATGCAAAGCTCGTGTTGTACACCTCCTCCCTCTCTCTCTAAACATGTTTATAATTGTTTGCTATCGTGTAAATTTAATGCGTGTGTATTAATATTTTGAAATGGCTTTATATAAGTTGTAAAACTTGTGCCCAATCTTATTGCTACTTGTATAATCATGTGCAATAAAATATGTTTAAATCAAATGTTGATATCGTTGTGTTTTCTGCACATCAATGCTTTTGCTGAAAGCAACCGGTGACAAGACTACGACAACCATTGTGTTTATTAACATTAAGTTTAACGACAGGCTATATCTCTGCATGGTTGCTTGAACATCTTCTTCACCACCCATGCAAACTTTCAATATATTTTTTTATTTAAAATTGAAGTAGTGAACACCCAGTGCTGTCGGTCTTCCTCGTTCTCCTCATCATGTAATAGCACAGACAGATTGCTTCGAAAAACCTGTCAAAAATGTAGTTAGTAATATCTGGTATCTGTTTGTTTTGATGCTATACCCATATTGGAGTGGACCATCTTTATACTTGCATGGACAGTATTTTGATCATGGACTATTGGTCCTATTTCATTCATACTTAGACAAAATACTAAATACTGATATATATGAAAGGAAATAATTTTGTTGTAAAACAAATAAATATTTTTCACTTTCCTATTATATATTCTGTTCACTTTCCTATTATATATTCTGAAATTTGTGGTTGGCAACAACTATGAATCAGAAAATTTCTGGTATATACATATCCTTTTCCTTCATACTGTTCACAATATACAAAACTTTTCTTATTTTTTTAGTAATGTTTAAATTTGGTTATTTTTATCAAAAGATTTGGAAAGTTTGTATTTCCACAAATTAAATTTGCTATTTTATAAAATATCAAATATCCTAAAAACGAGCTGGTAACCATGGCAACAACTATGAATCAGAAAATTTCTTTTAACTAAAATACGGTATATACAGTTATCTAGACGATTATTCTGTAATATATGCACTACGTTTCTTTTCTTTTAAATTCTTGAGTTAATACGTATAAAATCTAAGGAAAAATACGTATAAATTACTATTGGAAAAAAATCTTTGTGAAGACGGTGTCAGATTCTGGGGAAGTATAAACCTGGAGGTAATCAATTAAATAATTATTAACCAATTGTATAATATAATGTGGATCTCATTCGCTATGTTTTTTTTAATACGCCGTGATGTAAATTCTGATCACACTGTATTATCCTACCTTATCTCCTCATACAGCGGTCACTGATAATTGGTCAGTTATCAGACGACCGCGCGACTCCGACTGATTCTTCAGTCATACTGAACTTTTTAACTGTTGTTTGACATTTTCTTTTAATCTACACTGAGTGTTATTCATATTTGAACTTCTTCTATACGAAAACAAAGATAACAAATCATCCCTTCCTATTTATATGCCACCTTATATAACACGAGAAATGTGATAAAGTAGTTGATAGATATTGGATTTGAGTAGGTAACTTTCCGATCCATTAGACGTATGAGATATGAGATATTCGGGCATCGAAAAAAAAACCCACAGGTAACCGTAGACACTGTCCATTTCTTATATCAAGGGAGATAATGACATCAGGTTTAGTGCACAAATAGCTGAACTGTAGTATAAACTTAGTCTAAACCTAGTCAGAATCTCGTGCACTACAAGTGCACTAGCTGTAAACATTCAATAATATTTGTAAAACACATGACATGACGTATAGTGAAGTAAGGGGAGGTAACTACGGTGAGAAATTCAGACAATTAATCAAGCTGTACTTGATTATCAAACACAGAAAAACAAACTCGGTGGTAATTTAAATATAAGTGGAATAACACTAACCTCATATTCGCAATGTTACCGTTTCTGTTATTCGTTCTGGTTTTTTTTCTTTTAAGATCAGACTCCGTTTTCCGTATCCGTAAAATTCGCCAATCCGTAATCCGTTTCAGAAACTTACATCACTGGCAATATGGCCGCAATGGATTCTAAGAACGCATTGAAGACATGGGAGTTTAGCAATAACATGGAAAGTGTCAACTCACATGATGAAATATATAGATACGACAAGCAACAACAACAGGACATTTTAACAGCAAAGCCATGGGAAAAAGAGTGAGTTGGTTTATAATGGCATACAATACAGCGGAACAGCACTTGCATATAAGCACTTTTAATCTAGGTAAAATACTTGCTGCAAAATAACGTTCGGTAAGATAGGTCTTCTCAGACTAGTCTACTTGTAGTAAATCAGAGGCCGGATTAGGATACTAGCGGAGACAGTAAAACGGATAATGACCTCTGTTATATTGGCGCCGATATAAGGACTCTGAGATAATACTTCGCGTTACTTTCACAAGCATCCATGTTACGTTCCAGGAGGGGGAAGTTTGTAACCCTGGTAAAATACTAGTTGCAAAGTGCTACGCAGCTAGACAGATTTTTTCTTTAGTTCGATTGGTTGATTATAAGTAAAGTAAATCAGAGGTCCAGGGTTTGAATCCTAGTGGAGGCAGTGAATTCGAAATGAATAATGACCTCTGTTTCATACTACTGCATTTTCCACCAATGCACCATTTTCAAGTTATTATTGTAATGGCAGATCTACACAAGTCTCTAGTATACATGTACTTGGTCAGTTCAGAGTTTTTAGTTTCATGTAGACTTAAACCGTCTCTTTTGGTACATATATTCAAATTTACAGTATTTGCGGAAGATCAGGATCAGGAGATAATCAGACAGGTATTAAACAAATTGTTTTCATATGTACAATCTGGGGATCATGCCACAGGAGGGATTGCAGTAACAAAATAAAACCAGGATCCCTTATGTGAAAATCTACTGTTCTATCGACAGAGCAAAAGTAGCTCAGGGCATGCATGCTTCGTCAGCTAAGTGACAGACACTGAAACAGTATGTACACTGAGTAGCCCACTCGCTAATGCCTTCCCTCAGCAGAGATGTTTTTGGCAGTTATTACACAGGGATGGCATGCAACAGTAAATTTCAAAGTATCACATGGTTCAGCAATGAATGTACTCAAATTTTATAAAATTTTGTACATTTGTAACATCTAAAAAAATAAATTCCTTTTTTTTGCAGTCCTCATTACTTCAAACATATAAAGATCTCTGCTCTTGCCCTTCTGAAGATGGTGATGCATGCAAGGTCAGGTGGTAACCTTGAAGTCATGGGTCTATTGCTAGGGAAGGTTGATGGTAACACCATGATAGTAATGGACAGCTTCGCTCTTCCAGTCGAAGGAACAGAGACACGAGTGAATGCCCAGGCCCAGGCTTATGAATATATGGCTGCCTATACAGAGTCAGCTAAACAGGTAAGTATTTGTGAAGATATAGCAAGTTGTCTTTATTTCTTTCAATTTTATTTGTTTAATCTTTTTTATCAAGATAAGGAGAATAATGCTTGAGTCAGTAGTATTGACAAGCTAAATTTGGTCATAAAACCTTCATCCAAACAGAAGAAGAAGGATTTGGAAAATGTTCCTCTATTTTCCCTACTTTGCCCATCCATCTGACCCCTGAAGGGGTGTTAAACCCTCCATTTATACAAAATACAGTCCACTTTCGCACAAGGGTGTTGCTGACTACGTCAGGACAAAGTTTTGTGATACGTCAATGAAGAAAGATTTTGAGGAATTCGGAGTGGGTGGAAATAATTGTCAACATTTAGAAATTAAAATGAAATAGATTGTTAATGAAAACATTTCCGATACTGTAATCCTAAATCAGTACATGATGATGATGACACAGGCTTGTCACTAACACCATGTAGAATATGTATCTTTGTATCAATAGGTTGGAAGATTGGAGAATGCTATTGGGTGGTACCATAGTCACCCTGGTTACGGATGCTGGCTTTCTGGGATAGACGTCAGTACACAAATGCTGAATCAGCAGTTCCAGGAACCATTTGTAGCCATTGTGGTAAGTATGTTCAAACATTGGTCATACTTCTTGTATAGGAGGTTGCACCCAGGCTATGTTTTGTTTGAAATACTAGGGACTTTGACCTCAATTCCTACACAAAAAAGAGATCAAAACAACGAAATCAGTTGCTACAAAGTTGGTTGTCATTAAAAACCAAATTTAATATTTGCAATTGGACTGTTTTGTGGGTAGAGACTTGTCCTGATGTTTTAAAACCGAAATCAGTATACATGGATATGATTCCAAATTTGGTTCAGATACTGAACTTAACATGGGATTTTACACAAAAGTAATACATGTTAGGTTTGTAATGATGTAGCTAGTCGCTATGTTCTCCATCTGTATTTCTTACTAAATAAAAAATGGAAATTTTCCATAAGATATGTCATAAATTTTCTGATAAATAATTACTTGCAATGTTTTGGAAGTTTGCATGTAAAATTGAAATTGCAATGCAATGGTTTGAATTTCAGTAATACGTTTAATTTTCTTTTTTAAGGTAAATGCAATGAATTTATTTTAAAGTTTCAGCAAATTGATAAGTATTTACTTTTTCACTATTATGAAAATTTCACTGATATCAGTCTGAATTGCTTAACTGGAGATTTGACTCAAACACTGAATGTATTTTCTGTTACAAAAAGGTGGACCCAGTGAGAACCATATCAGCTGGCAAAGTCAATATAGGAGCTTTCAGAACATATCCTAAAGTAAGTATATAAACTACTGCCCATTTTTCATAGATATACAACTAGTGAGACTTTTTACATATCTATATAAATTTATCTGGAGTATACAAAGAAAAGATATACAGCTAAGATAGGTATTCAGTCACATAGTACCACATTTTGTTTCTACCTACAAACAAACAAAAGTGAGAAAAGAAATAAAAAAATTGATATCAAATGAATTTCAAAGGACAAATTGCATGTTGAAATTTTATTGTAAGCTATAATTTATATTTAAATCCTATTCTATATAATTCATTAATTTGTAAACATATGTAATGATATGAGAAGATTAACATTTTAATGAAGAGACTTAATTACATGTAATGTTTTTCAGGGATATAAGCCACCCGATGAAAGTCCCTCAGAGTATCAGTCGATTCCACTCAACAAGATTGAGGATTTTGGTGTACATTGTAAACAGTGAGTAACTTATAGACAGGTGTTGTTCTAAAAATCAGAACTTAACTTATGATTTTCTGATTAAGGATTTACCAGAGTTTATGCTGTGCGTTGTATAAGTTGGGTCTCTACAAATCCTGCCGATAAGTTGGGTCCCTTTTATTTTCTAAGCTTCTAAAAACAGGGACTTGACACAAATTCCCAATCCATGGACCATATATGTATTTAATTGACAAAGGTTGTAACTCCTTTGGGAGAAAAACTGAACATATTTTTAAAAATTATGCTTTATATATTCTATAGGTCTAGCCATTTCTACATATGTTTCCAAATTTTCAGGCCATAACTTGGTCAATACTTGTCTAATCTTTTTCATAAAACACTCATTGGAAAGATAAAACATTTCTCTTCCAGAGAGTGTTACTTAGATCTGCTGCCCCTAGAATATAAAAAAAACATAAAAAAATAGGTATAGTTTTCTCTTCTCAAGAGTTACAATCACTATGATACATATATATGGTTCCTGGATTGATTCGAGCAAAGTCCTGGTGCTTCAAAGGCTATTGAGACAGCATCAATGCATTCTCTGATTTACAGGAGGGAGGGATATTTATTCCTACTTCTGCAAGTCTTCAGCCTTACCCTTGTCATTGTTGTTCATTTGGTACCTTGCCAGAATCGGACTAATTAAGTCTCTTGGAAGGTACTGGAGCACTGCACAACTTCAAAAAATCCCTTGGAGCCTGTCAAGCAGTCTCCATCTGTTAAATCCAAGGGCTCTCAGAGTGAGCTGCATGTATTCCCAATACAAAAAGGAAAACCTGCCACCTTCGCTCTGAATTTTATCCTCAGCAAATTTCTAATTGATACAATATCGTGCTCCATTTGTCTTCACATACAGCAAAATGTGTTTTGTTTCCACTGAGATTGGGAGGTGTTCATTGTGTATGACAATAGTTTCAAAACAATTCACACCTTAATTGTGTTCTACCTTGGTGTGAAAAACAATTCAATAGACACAAAAAAGGGCCATTTTGTTGTAAAGATGAAAGACTGGTTGGTTTGTCAGCGTTACAAGACATTGACTTTCAGTGCAAGACAGGAAATTTTCCAGAAGGGAGATATCTGTGATACAACTTATTTGCAACAAACACAAATGTCAGGTTCATGACATGATTTGTCCTGTGATCTCTTTATATGATATCTTTCTTTTTACAGGTACTATGCTTTAGACGTTTCTTATTTCAAGTCTGCCCTTGATAGAAAACTCCTGGAATCTCTCTGGAATAAGTACTGGGTCAATACTCTAAGCTCGTCCAGTCTGCTTACTGTAAGTAGATATACAGATGAGGTATCCTAAGGATTTGAAGCTTATCCAGAAATAAAAGTGATTTCCTTCATTTCCTAACTACATAATATTCAATATATAAGATTTGAGTATATTGTTTGCAAGATATTTGATTTATTTTTATCTGATTCATATCAGCAATTGTTTTAGGTTTTAGGTCAAAATTTTAATGTAAAAATGTATTATTTTTCTGACAATTAAACCTTTGACATAATTGAAAAACAACAGTCCGATTTTTTGTACTCGTAGAAACAGGAAAATGTTGTTTTCTTTTTTGGCTTTTGAAAAACTTATGTAGAGGGAAAAAAATCAGTTTAAGAAACATTCTGAGACAAATGTATGTAGATGTAATGCTTCAAGCTGGAGTTGCATGTGTGTTCCTTTTTGATAAACAAATAATGGTTCTAATTAGGAAAACTTGTTAAGGTATGGGTAGTGTGAACAAGTTTTGTTTTACTTATTTATAAAACAAATCTATTGACAATACTCTTTTCAGTCTATGAGTATATTTTTACAAAGAAAAAAATATATCTGAAAGTTTTTGTCAGACTTAAATTTCTTTTGTTTTTGTGTTTTGTTTGTTTCTTTCTTTTCCTCTTTTTTTTAACATTTTTTTTTATTTGAATAAGAATTTTACTCCAGGATATTTTCAAAAAACAATTTATTATCTTTCTCCTTTGGTTGGTATTGCATCCCTTGTGCCACTTTATTGTGGTAGACACACCTCTTTGTAGATGTTAATTGATATACAACCTACATTTCAGAATGCTGACTACACAACTGGTCAGATATTTGATCTAGCAGACAAGCTAGAGCAGTCAGAGGTCCAGTTAGGCCGTGGAGGATTCATGCTTGGTATGGATTCCCATGAAAAGAAATCTGAAGACAAATTGATGAAGGCAACAAAGGATGGGTAGGTATTGATTTATGGGAGGGGTTCTGTGGCCACGACATGTATAGATTTGTCTCTATTTGTAAAGTGTTTGTTGTATTATCATTGTTTGTTATGGAATTTTTTACTTGCACTTTTTGTTGGTGGTAATTTTACTTTATTATTTTACAGGTGTAAACCCACAATGGAATCAATCCATGGTCTGATGTCGCAGGTTATTAAAGACAGACTTTTCAACAGGGTCCACTTGGCTAAATGATAATTTCATTGTTTACTGAAGTACATACCTGGTCAAGTGGTCATGTGATTGTTGACTGGAAAACACCCAAGAAGCCATGTGATATTTTACTTGAGAACACCTGGCCATGTAGTCATGTGACTTTACTGAAGAACACCTGTTCAAATGATCTTGTGAATGTTTACTTGAGAACATGTACACTTTGCCAAGTGGTCATATGACTTTCCTAGACATTTCACAAAGTGATCATGTGACTGTATACCTGAGAACACCTGGCCAAGTTGAGTGATCATGAGAATGTTTCATGGAAAACACCAGGTCAAGTGGTGACTGTTATGTGATCGACTGTCTACTGGAGACCACCTGACAAAGTTTTCATATGACTTTAATGAAGGAACACTTGGCCAAGTGGTCATGTGACTGTACACCTGAGAACACTATCATGTGACTTTGTAAAATAGAAATTGTTCTGTGGAAATGTTTCAAAGAGCTTAAATCATGCTTGACTTTTAAACTAATCAGGAATCCAGAAAAATGTGCATATGTGTATGTGTTGCAATGGAGCAGATCAAGCTGACTAGAGTTTTACATTAAAGTATGAGAGACAGAGGGAATCAATATGTTAAGTGCTACTCTATTTATAAATTTTTGTGTGGTGGTGTATGTGTATGGTCTTTATGTTCTACTGCAAAACGTCACTAGCCATTTACTTGTTCTGCCAGTCTTTAAAGATCAGTATGAAATGTCAAAACATTTTATATGTGCTAATTATATGATAAACTTGCAAAAATAAATTGTATTTGCATAAAATAAATCTTTCATTCTTCTATGAAGAGATACATAGTGACTGCTTCAGATCAAACAAACCTGTTTTTACTGTTAACATGTAAAACAAACATATCAACACATGAGATGCAGAGGTAGAGAAGATACAAAATTAACCAAATATTTAGACACACCAAAAAAAAATATAACACAACAAAGTCATGAAATCCTGTTCAATCGGCCAATAACCAAATGTTCTCTTGAAACAGGAAACACCATGCTTTTACCATATATTGGTAGCATCCACCTGGAGTCATCTACAATTTTTAAATAAGAGGCCATACCAACAAATAATTCGACAAAATTACGCATTTCCAAGATAGTTGAGAAACAGAATTAGTCTGTTTAATATCCTGACATCTAGGAATCAGGTTGCATCGGTTCTGTCAAAAATTATTTTTCATTATTACTTGTAATTATTAGTATGGTTACAATAAAAGCAGAGAAATGTATGAACAAGTCAGACTCAAAAACAAGTGGAGAGATAGTGCTTGTGATTGACAAAAGGGACTGGGGTTTGATTCTTTAATTGAACATGACCAGGAATGGGCAGGACTACTTGGCTGATCATACTGGGGGTTTTTCATTGACGATATTGTTTCCTGTTGCTTTTACCTTAAAGCAGGACTTGGACATAGATATATCAGTAGACATTGAAAATGGTTGATATGTCTTGTTTCACAAAAGTTAGAAAATGGAAAATAGCGAGAGATCCCCAAAAGCCTGATCACTACGGATGTGAGGACAATACAACGGATCAAAATGTAGTGACCAAGTAATGACTAAGGAAAGAGAACTCTGGAGGAAAACCACATTGAAGTCAGTTGACAACCTGTAGTATTGAGAGATTCAAAAAGCATAGATGACAAAAAGTAAAAGTGTGATGAGCTTATACAATGAGTCACAAAAGTCTAATGAATGATTTATTAGAAAAAGGTAGATAAAATTATGCCATACATTGTGTAGAGTACATGCAAGGAATGATTTGGAATAGCAACTCCTTGTCCCTAATCAAAAGCGGAAACTTTTGGAACAAAATAAGTTAAAGACAGATAACAAACTGAATGAGAAGGAAAAGAGGTGGAAAAGGGAAAATGTGAATTAATATGTTCCGATAAATTCACTGTTCACTAAAATATGATAAAGCCTTTTGGAGGGGGCAGAAGGGAAAAGGAAGATCTGCAAACTCTTTTGGTCTATTTCTGTTCTCAAAGAACCTGTTGTGAATTAAACAATGAGGCCCTCCTGCAGGTTTTAAGAAAGAAGTTGAGGTACATCAGGGAGTAATGCTCCAAGACTGCATGAGAGTAACCAAAACCCAGGTATACTAGAGGTGTCTCCAAGACTGCATGAGAGTAACCAAAACCCAGGTACACTAGAGGTGTCTCCAAGACTGCATGAGAGTAACCAAAACCCAGGTTCACTAGAGGTGTCTCCAAGACTGCAATGAGAGTAACCAAAACCCAGGTACACTAGAGGTGTCTCCAAGACTGCATGAGAGTAACCAAAACCCAGGTACACTAGAGGTGTCTCCAAGACTGCATGAGAGTAACCAAAACCCAGGTACACTAGAGGTGTCTCCAGGACTGCATGAGAGTAACCAAAACCCAGGTTCACTAGAGGTGTCTCCAAGACTGCACGAGAGTAACCAAAACCCAGGTACACTAGAAGTGTCTCCAAGACTGCAATGAGAGTAACCAAAACCCAGGTACACTAGAGGTGTCTCCAAGACTGCATGAGAGTAACCAAAACCCAGGTACCCTAGAAGTGTCTCCAAGACTGCATGAGAGTAACCAAAACCCAGGTTCACTAGAGGTGTCTCCAAGACTGCATGAGAGTAACCAAAACCCAGGTTCACTAGAGGTGTCTCCAAGACTGCATGAGAGTAACCAAAACCCAGGTTCACTAGAGGTGTCTCCAAGACTGCATGAGAGTAACCAAAACCCAGGTACACTAGAGGTGTCTCCAAGACTGCATGAGAGTAACCAAAACCCAGGTACACTAGAGGTGTCTCCAGGACTGCATGAGAGTAACCAAAACCCAGGTTCACTAGAGGTGTCTCCAAGACTGCACGAGAGTAACCAAAACCCAGGTACACTAGAAGTGTCTCCAAGACTGCAATGAGAGTAACCAAAACCCAGGTACACTAGAGGTGTCTCCAAGACTGCATGAGAGTAACCAAAACCCAGGCATACTAGAGGTGTCTCCAAGACTGCATGAGAGTAACCAAAACCCAGGCATACTAGAGGTGTCTCCAAGACTGCATGAGAGTAACCAAAACCCAGGTACACTAGAGGTGTCTCCAAGACTGCATGAGAGTAACCAAAACCCAGGTACACTAGAGGTGTCTCCAAGACTGCACCAAAACCCAGAGAGTAACCAAAACCCAGGTACACTAGAAGTGTCTCCAAGACTGCAATGAGAGTAACCAAAACCCAGGTACACTAGAGGTGTCTCCAAGACTGCATGAGAGTAACCAAAACCCAGGTTCCCTAGAAGTGTCTCCAAGACTGCACGAGAGTAACCAAAACCCAGGTACACTAGAAGTGACTCCAAGACTGCAATGAGAGTAACCAAAACCCAGGTACACTAGAGGTGTCTCCAAGACTGCATGAGAGTAACCAAAACCCAGGTTCACTAGAGGTGTCTCCAAGACTGCATGAGAGTAACCAAAACCCAGGTTCACTAGAGGTGTCTCCAAGACTGCATGAGAGTAACCAAAACCCAGGTTCACTAGAGGTGTCTCCAAGACTGCAATGAGAATAACCAAAACCCAGGTACACTAGAGGTGTCTCCAAGACTGCAATGAGAGTAACCAAAACCCAGGTACACTAGAGGTGTCTCCAAGACTGCAATGAGAGTAACCAAAACCCAGGTACACTAGAAGTGTCTCCAAGACTGCAATGAGAGTAACCAAAACCCAGGTTCACTAGAGGTGTCTCCAAGACTGCATGAGAGTAACCAAAACCCAGGTACACTAGAAGTGTCTCCAAGACTGCAATGAGAGTAACCAAAACCCAGGTACACTAGAAGTGTAAGCCCAGCATTACAGGTGAATACAGAATAAATTCTGATTGAATGGTAAGAAGGCCAGTGTAATACACATTCAATCAAACATCCATGAGGTCCTGAACTGAAAATCTGAAAGAAAGAAATGTCTTTATGGAAAAGAAAAGGCAGCAGTGGAAAACAGCATACCTATGTCAACCTTCAAGTTGGGTACACAAAGAATGCAAGATAAATTGTAGTAACTGAGGGTGATAGGCTGAACTTAACCAATATCATTTATTATGATTCAAAACACCTTGCTTAGGATTCTTTCAATCTCATATTCATGTGCAAATTTTGAACATTCACAGGGATGCAGCAGATATTCATAGTCAGAAACAGCACAGCAGATTGGTTCAACTTAAATTGTGCGGGTCTTGGATCTTTTTGCCAATGCAGCTCGGCAGCAGACTATGGAATGAAAACTTGATCAGACTTGTATCAACCAACATACAGAAGGTTTATGAATGGATGGGGATGTAGATAAAGTTCAAACCTAAAACACCATGGTGAATGATCATGAAGAAGGGTTAGATACATCTGAATGTAAATAAACCTTCAAATTTCCCTACAGGTTCCATTAATTGTTTTATACTGAAAAAAAACCACAAATAACAAGTCCCCAGGAGTCGAATCAAATTTCTGAATTTAAGAAATGATTCCCCACCTGCATTGATGATTCAGACAAATTTAAATGAGATCCGTTTAAGAATTAGGGAAGATGACCGTTTTGAAGCAAAGTTTTGTCTAACTTTCCATTTGGGGCCCCGTCCCAAGGTCCCTTGGGGCCAAATCAACTGTCTGAATGTTATATATGATTCCCCACCCCCTATGATGATTTAGGCAAAATTTGGTTGAAATCCGCTGAGACGTTAAACAGTAGGCCTATTAGAGTTTTAAAGGAAAAATTTAGGACTGCTTACGATGACTGGCGACGATAGCAATAGGTCATCTTGACACGTCTTGTGACCTAAAACGAGTTCCATTTGGTCACAATAATTAATCGCGGGTGTGCAAAGATACATATCTGTCATATAGTTTCTAGATTTACTTTTTTGTACAATGTCTGAAGGAACAAGATAAGGATACATCAGATGAACAGATGTGTGTGACTGCACGAGATGGTACATACAACTAAAATGAAGCATAAAAATCCTATTTTAGCACACGAATTTCCATCTTGGTAGCGAGTTCAATTAGTATACATGTTAGTGAAATGGTTTGGAAGTTATGTTTTCGACAATTTTTCACTATCAACAATGAATACAACATTCTAATTCAGTAGTTTGTGGATAAAAAATCCTGTTTTTCCAGATTGATTGATTGATTGATTGGGACGACGAAGTAAAGACAGACAGACAGACAGACAGACAGACAGACAGACAGACAGGTCCAGATGGCAGAGATGTCATCATACTCCAGACATTACAAAAATAAACACAAGGCTATAACTCTTGACGTGCAGTAAAGCTCAGAACCTATTTCACATGATTTGACCAAATATATTCGCGTAATATATTGTAGAAACACTTATACAAAGTGTTATAGTACCTGTTCAGGAATCATAATTAAATGGAAAAGAGAGTTTTTATGATATGCTAGGCTTTAAACACCAATAAAATAGAAGTTAAGCTGTAGGTCAACAATTGGTTGGTTGTGTGTGTGTGTGTGTGTGTTGTGTGTGTGTGTGTGTGTTATTTTTTTAAAAGTCACACTTCCTTGAAGTCGCCTCCTCGTCGCTATCTCTGAATCCAGGGAGTTAACTCGTGCAAATTACAATCATTTGCCTATCCCTCCCATGACATCTCCATAAATGAATTATTCTATTACTATAATATATTTCATTAAGCTAACTTGATTTGCTGAGATACCTTATGTAACAAGAATTGCTTACATATCCAGCCGCTAACATAGAAGACTTTCTCAGTTCGCGAAGTCATTTAATGCAAACTTGAAAGTCTATTCTCCAAGCATGCTTCTACATCAATATGACTCATGACCTATTGCCTGTTGAAATTTTAGGTTCTTAACATATTTGAACCGTATAACTTTCAACGTGGGTCAAGGTCATTCATCCCAGCATGCTGCAAGCCATATATCAGCACGCCATTTTCTGAACAATCAACAGGCCCGAAATCGACACTCTGTTTTAACATTTTACCAAATTTGACTTGTGCGACGTTGCAAGAATCGTTTATTTGACAGCTTGTCTAGCTCTTCATCCCAGCACCCCAACCAAGTGGGGAACTGGGGTGTTTGCTTGATGTCTCAGATCAGGATATAACCTTTGTAGAGGTTCTCTGTACTACCAGTAAGATTACCCAATGGCCACGCAAGAAAGCAAATTGGAAACATCCAATTAGATCTATCCGACATGATAACATCAAAGGGAGCGATGAATTCACGCAAGAATCTGACTAACTTTGATCCCGAGGCAGTTTTCCCTTGATCACTCCTGACTAAATCCACAGGAGTGATCGATTATATTACTTTTTGAATAAAACAAATCTGGGCACCAAGAACTTAAAACTAAATCCAAAACACTTCCGTACTGAATGAATGGGGAATTAAGGCAGTCAAACTGGAAATATATTGAAAACATAGCCTCACCACAAAAAGTTGACAAGTTCAGTTCAATGAAAATTATACCTGTATCAAACACCAGAAGACCGGCCACAGTGATGTAGCTCCCTTAAAATCAGATGGTAAACTGACTCTCATAAAAAACTGATGTATTAAAATCCAACCCCACTACACCAGATGTATTTAATCAAGATTTAAACACGCCCAATAATATCTCTATTCTTGGTGATCTAAACTTCTTAAGTGTCGACGAGGTAAGGAAATCAATACAAAACCTAAACCCCACAAAAACAACAAGTCCTGCTGGTATTAAACCTCAATTCTGAAAGGAAATGGTAAGCAGGATATCTCAAATACCCTGTCTTTATCAACACCATCAAATCATGTATTGTCCCATCAGATTGGAAGGTCACAAGTTTCTCCATTTACAAACTACAACCCAGGAAATTACAGACCAATTTCTTCAACAAGCATATGTGATAAGTTACTCGCACAGTGTCGTTAGCAGTATCGTGTCACATACGGAAAGAACATCATATATTTTACTCTTCTACATCGGTGTTAGATAATCCTGGTCTCGCGAAACTCATTTTCGATAATGTATCAAACTATCTTGAAAACACAAACGGATGAACTCATTCCTGATTCTTCAATAGCCTTTGATAAAGTCCGTTACAACCTATACTGTTCCACAAACAAATCGTTTACAGCAGAATGGGTAACCTAAACACCTGGCCCCACTTGTATAAAACATCTCAACTTGAGATTTCCTCAAGCCCAGATTTTCCTCAGCTAATATCTCCTTGAAAATATTTTGTATGAAAATTCCTCAAGGAATTTCAGGACATCCTATGATTTCCTCCTGTTCCTTGAGAAAATTTTATACAAGCCGTTTTTGAGGAGATATCAGCTGAGGAAAATCTCGACTTGAGGAAATCTCAAGTTGAGATGTTTTATACAAGTGGGGTCTGGGTCAATAACTTTCTATAAAATATACAGGGTTTGATGGCGAGCTATCTTCCCAATGTACCAGTCGAATCCGGGCACACGCAGGGATCAGTCTTCGAACCACACTTCTTTTTATATTAATTACATCTTACAAGTTTGACTGTACGCTGCTGACGTCAAAGTTATTATCACTTCTAATCAAGATGCTGCTGTCTTTTAGAATGATGCTACTGTTTTAGAATGAACTTGTTGACCAAAAATATGGCGGAAAATGGAATTCCACACCATAAAATATAGCGTCCTTTCAATTGCTAAAAACAATATCCCATTTTATTATAACTCTGCTGACAGAACCATATCAACAAGACCTCGAATATGATTCCCACATATCAGCTAAAATAGTTAGTAAGGTACTGGGCTTCATTCGGCGTTACCAGAAAACGAATTCTAAATTTCCGACCGTTAACAGCAAGCGTTGATCCAGGATTTCGGGTAAAAAGCCGATTAAACTAGTTTTTGCGTCTTATCACAAGGTGTCACACACGAGAACTTCAATTTTGCCACGGCATGCTCTAGGGGAACAAAAAGCGACAGTGAAAACATCACTTCATATTATATTGACATATTCAATACTCAGTATGTTTAAATAGGTCAATTATTTGGCAGTAAACCATGACGACGCGCCACAGCGTAAACTCGGTCGCGCGCGTTGCCCTATGGATCTAATGCGCAATGCTTAAAATAATAATTATGATATGAAATAATTCTCCAGAAGAACCAAGAGATTAAGGGAAAGTCTGTGGTATTGGTTATCAACATTCAAGATAAATGTGCGATTACAAAGATTAGTTCGTATTTACTATGAAAACGAAACGTTGGTCAAATACAATCGCTATACTGATCCGATCGTTTGCATATTTCGTATGTCAATCTGTGATCCGCGGTGATATTTTTTCGTAACTGCTGACAGCGCCACCTATCTGTCAGCTTAAAGCCTCGGACAAAATGCAGGTGCGCACTTAATTTATAAAACTTTTTTAATCTTTGACAAATAAAACTAATCACAAATTTTGCAGTTATGATAAGTTACAGTTATGTTTTAGAATATCGTCATTGGAATAATATTAACACGTTGTTTTCGATTTATTTACAGTGGTGATGCAGGAGGTCACGTGACTGATTGGAAATAATATGGCGGACGACAAGGTGGTGTTACCGGACAATATTTGCTAGAAACGACAATTTGCTTTTTATTGGTGTAATGCTGGATATTTAATGATAATGCAACAAGGCACACGGCCACAAGATATGTTTCTAACACGTGCGCTTGAGAAAATCTTGAGCGATAAAGAAATTAAGAAGGCACATCATTCCCAGCTGAAGCGAGCCTGTGAGGTGGCACTCGGTGAGACAATATTTGACATGATGATACCTTATATCGTATTACACTGTCTGTATGTTTACCATGTATACATTCTAGTATACTAAATCATATCGTCAATTGACAAACAACTGGCGATCCTGTTGAATGGTGAAGCGTTACAGATGCATGTGCCGGGCGCCGGCTGTCTATTTTGACAACCAACCCTGTACAAGCCCCTCCCACTAAAATGCTCCCCCCCCCCCCAATAAACCCCTCTCCAATCTCTACAGTTCCAGAACAGATAAAATTCATTACATATATCAGTTTATTGTTCTAATATCATATATTGATATGTTATTTCCATGATTATTATTACGTTTTGATTATATGACTTGCAGTTATTTTTTAATCGCTACAATTTTTTCACTATCTGTAAATGATTAAACCCATGTTCTGTATTTATTACTTCTCAGAACATTTCCAAAATGGTTGTATGAAGGATTGAGGAGATTAAACTGGAAAAAAGTATTGATATTGCTAATATATTTGTCAGATCATTAAATGACAGGTGAGAATGGTTATACAAACTTATAAAACCTTTAACAACGACCAAAAAAGACTAGCAATGTCATGACCACAATGAGTCATATTTTTGCAGAAAAAAAATCACTTAAATATTTGTAGTGTATTAAGCATACACTTCAAACTGTTAACTCTGAATATCATAAAACGTTTGTGCAATGTATTGAATATGTTACACTCTATTTAGTTAAAGCCCCAATAAAAATATCATTTGGCAAATTTACAAGATTGAAAAAAATTATTGACAAAACTTCCACTTGATGATTATGCAGAGAAGAAATTTTAAAATACTGAAAAAGGCGATGTAGTGTCTGTTAAGAAATACTACTACTGGGGATATTAAAATAAGTGAAAATTGATAAAAATGGGTTGCACTCAAAATACAAACTGATGTTGTACAAAGATCTGAAGGCTGTCATGGAAAAAGGATGTGACCAATTTGGCGTGTATTGTGAAAACCTATCACAGGAAGAATAAAGGTGTAAAAGCATTTGTTGGCTCGCTGTATACTGTGAGTAGGATGTACACAAAGTTTACAGTAAATACTTTCCTCCCATGGAAATGTCTAAAAAAATTTCCAACTTCGGTTCGGCAAACATTGTAAATGGTGGCATGTTCACGAAAACTAGATATCAGCATTTATATCAAAATCAACTCACCACATCATCTTGAGTATTTATACGCTATTGATATATATATATTGTAATTTCTCTTTGCTCTTTTAGTAAAAGTTGCATATATTTGGGGTTTAAAGGTTTGAGGAATTTATGATTATTGTATTTTTACCATATATACTTACAACTATATGAAAATTCATGCATCAGAAACAGTTGAAATATGATAGCAAAATTTAAATAATTGTAATTATGGCATTGCACGGTAAAACTTTGCTGGAATCAGGTAAAATTCAAAATTTGTCCATATTTCAATGAGAGATTTAAACATTTTGATAATTTTTATATTTCTTTTCCACAAAACAAAGCAATAAATGTGCAAGACCAATTTAAATTCCAGTTACAGTGCATAAGATGAAAAACTGCATTTTTAACCAATTTGTTGAAATAGGCATTTCCATAAACAAATAAAAACTCATGATATGTTAACTTCAGGGAATCAAGAAGTCACCAATGTACCATGTAAAGTACTTCTTGGAAATAGTGCATGAAATAAAGTTAAGAATCAGTTATTTATATTTAATCATCATAAAATTAACAGTTCATGTAGAGTATAGTAGTTTTGAAATCAATATACAAATAAAATCTTGTGAGATATGGTCATTTTTTTTTATTGTAAATAAATTTTTTAAATTGTCAATAATCTAATTGGACTGTAAATAAGAATGTTTATTTTGACTTTATTTTAATCCTGCTGATTTTAAGAAGACACTACATGTTCATGTTTGTATCATAAGGCTAAACTTACATATATTTCTATCGATCACTGTGTTTATGGATTTATTGAAAACACAATTAAAATTAAACAAACCTCAAATTTATATGTATCATATTATACATGTGTAAAGATACTATTGATCAAAATTTTTGTAATGGCCAGATGTGTAATAACAACAATAGTAACATTCTGATTGGCTGAAGGTGAGAAAAAAATGAAGAAAATTACAATTTTCAAGCTTAAAAAAATCTCATGTAAATGGAAACTGATGTAATATAAGATCAAGATATTCTGTAGTTGATTCCTGTATATTTTGATAATGTATTTTTATTTTAAAAGTTTACTGATATTGTTTTGATTTTGAATTTTTTTTTATATTGGCATCAATCCATGTGTGAGTGATGGAGGATAAGTCCTGATGTTGTAGTATTGTTATAATTTTATTCATGTGGTTTATATCCTGTTGTCATGGCTAGAGCATGATATCTAGAATTTTACTGTCATATGTGTCACACTAATGAATAAATTGCTATTAATTACAACTAGAAGGATAGTGTAATTAAGTTTGGTAGCTCATGAAGAAATGGAAAGCTTTTTGCATGCAAAAATACAGAATAACATTTTTAACAGTTATCGTAAAAAAAATAAAACCATGGTACATACCTGGTACATACTCATTTGTTTTAAGTAAACATTTATAATATACTGTCTTGAAATCAGAGAAAAAGTTTACATAGAATGTTTGTTTGGAGCTACAAAAAAGTAATGACACATATGTAGTGTCTTAACTATGTACAAGGGAAATGCATTAACTTTGAATAAAAACAAACCTTTAAGGAAAGGTTTAAAGTTAATGAAGCAAAACATCAATTTATAATGTTCAGTAGTTACGGTACTTATACACAACAAGTCTGCCCATAAATACAAAATGTACTACAGTTCAGTAAATTATCAGTGCTACTTGTACAGTGTACTAAGTCCACAATCTGACAATGGGTAATGGCAATATGATATTATCGACCGGTTGCATGTTGCTCTTTGAGAATATTCATATCAGATAGTTATAGATGTAGGGGTTGTTTTTTAGGACTTTATGTGTTGAATTACATCTTAACAAAAATGTTAATATTCTGACTTTTTTAAAAATATATTTGTGCTTTGAATTTCAGAAGAACTGAAGAAAGACAGTGATATTCGCAAGTAAGCCATGTTTACCTAGTATTAATGCTGCAATATAGAACTTTTTCATAACAAACAAACAAATCATGAGAAGAAAATGAAGTAATTGATAATTATCATGATTTGATGGTTTCATTGACCAGCTGTTGTGATTTGGTACAAGAACTTTAATGTAACCTTTTATGTTTGCATCTAATTCACAAACTTTACAAATTATTTAATTACTATCAAGACAATTAAACATGACCAGTTTTGGTAAATATATGTTGTGTTGTGAAGTTTATTTTGTGACAAAATCATCATTTGGATTAACTTATTATTGATTATACTATGAGTGAACTATATAGACTCATGGTGCTTATGTTGGTACATCAAAATCAAGTATCAGATTATGTTGTCATAATTAATGAGTATTGAGTTATAATTAATGTATTTGACATGTTTCAGAGATGACAAGCTGTCCTCTGCCCTCCCCATGCCTATACAGGCTGGCTTTGTGGAGGCAGACAAATACTTCATGCCATTTGAATTGGCATGTCAGTCAAAGAGTTCTCGCATCGTAAACACTGCACTTGACTGTCTCCAGGTAAATTTTTTAGCAAACCTATTGCTGTAAAGACATTTTCTACCTTTTAATTGTGGTTGTTTATATATCAAATGTGTCATTCTTTTCTCTTTGAACAATGGGAAGGGAATCATTTGTATGCAGATTGGAGTATTATCAGCAGCAGTAAAATATTTTATGTTAACTAACATTTATGTAACAGTTGTCTCGTTGTATATCACTGACCAGAGAAACAAACTGATGACTCACAACCTTAAATCAATCATTAACAGTTAGTAAATCACAAAAACACTTCCCTCCATTCAGTCACATAAAAATCACCACCTCCAAAACACCTCCTTCTATCCCGCCTCCTGAAAAAATTCCTATTGCCAAGATGGCTTACCATCATTTTGGTATTTACTTTGTGTATATATCCAATTTTAGTATTTGGAGCACAATGTATTGGACACACTCCACAATAAATTTGTGTAATTAATCAGGGATGACAACAGAGCCAAGGATTGTTTGATGCTGAATATATCCGTCCACCCATTTAGATGTATACCATATAGTTGAATATTTTTACAGTCTAAATCTTTAAAATTTTCATTGAAAATGGATTTTTAGTAATTAAATTTTTGCTATATTAGGATATGAGAAGACATAATTTTGTTACATGAAGCAGTAAAAAAACTACATAAGTATGGATCCATCATTCAAGTAGAACTCAGTGAGATTTACTAGGATTTTATACTTAAAATGGAATGTGTTATGTGCCACAAACAATATTATGCTGGTATATATTATCTGCTAGCTTGACATTGATCAACTGTGTGCCCTTCTGGTGACAATGTCTATATGACAGTGGTCTTGAGTTTTAGTTGATATTTTAGAAGATTATATTTATGCCTGTCAATTAAGATTTTAAAGATCAGATTTATGTGATCACATTAAATGAATTTTGGGAAATATTATCCCAGTGAAAATAACCAGTGATAAATACCCTGTGTGTATACATCCAATTTAACTGCTGACCACTAGGGTCTGTGTGATGACATGCTTGGCTAAGTAATGATATGCTTGGCTAATTTGTGTCTCTGTGTATTTGTTCCTTGCAGAAATTAATTGCATATGGCCACCTGACAGGAAACACCCCGGATAGTACAACTCCAGGAAAGCGTCTCATTGATCGTATTGTTGAGACAATATGTGGCTGCTTCCATGGACCCCAAACAGATGAAGGTGTCCAGCTTCAAATTATAAAGGTAAAGAGTCCCATTGATGTTAAATGACAAGATGGAAGTCATTAACTTATGATACAGTTGATGAAGCAATGTGGTTCCCATTTTGTTGGTATTATCTTCTGGATTTGTGGAATACAAATTATGGATATTGTAACTTTTTGTAAACACATGCATGCAACACATACTCACCTTAGTTAGCTTTCTCAGGAAGGTCATACTTAAAGGAACATAGCTGTTGATAGGGATTTAAAGAGGATAAAACCAAACTAAAACAAATTATCAATTATAGGTGTTGAATTTGCTACATATTAGAATTAATACTGTATCATAAACATCCTGCAATAAACCTAGGTGTGATTACACAAAGATTTTGGCTCAGATTTAGGGGTGGGCTTGTCGAAGGAATTCTTATGGTTGTATTAGTTGTTTCCAGATATATGCAGTTACACAAAACTTTATCAAAGATGATAAATTTCTTAAAAATATTGTAATATGAGATAAATTATATTCCTTACAGGCGCTTTTGACTGTGGAGACGTCCAATACATGCGAGATACATGAGGGGACAGTACTCCAGACTGTACGCACCTGTTATAATATTTATCTGGCCAGTAAAAACCTGGTTAATCAGACGACAGCCAAGGCAACACTAACACAGATGCTCAATGTCATTTTCATGCGAATGGAGAATCAGGCGGTATGTTTGATGTTTGATTTTTTCTATACAACATCGTATTTCCACTGACTTAAATTTATTGACAGATGCAGTGTAAGATGCAAAATAATAAAGTCAGTTTTCACTTGTTGATATTAGATAATTCTGCCTGTTAAAGAAAATTCTTTGATAAATTTCTTTTCAGTTGTAGATTTATCATAAATATTTGAAAAATGAATCATTGATGATTTAGATTTAGAATTCCTTCTCATTTTGTGAAATTTTAATGACCAAAGTAAAAGATATGGTTGTATCATTATTTTATCGCCTTGCATCAACAATAAAGAATTGTTGATATAATGGTGCATTAGATTTTATATCAAAGCTGTAGATATTTCTCATTATCTAATGTGAGAATATGTGTTATTGGTATCAAATTTTCCTAATTGTTCTGTTGACAGGTAACTCCAAAACAGATTTGAATTACCATAAGAATATTTATTGTATGATTTACTGTGTTTCAACAATGGTGATTTTCATAAGTTTCCCAGTTTGTTACTGTATTCCTTCTGACCTGAAACTGTTCTTAATGTTTCAACGATTGTGTAAGTTATCGTTTTTCTTTGAAAGATACAGGAGACCAAACAGAGAGAACGAACAGCTAGTAAATTGTCAACAAAAAGAGATGAAGACAGAGACTCTCCGAAATCAGAAACACAACCAGAGGTAGTGACTTTGTCCATATGTGTATGCTAAATTATATAAAATCCATAGACCCAGACAGATATATAATATCAGACTGCAGCAAAATGATCACATTTTGATATGTAGAATAAATATAGAGATTCTAAATACTGGTGCAAATGGTAATTAATTTTTTACAATGGCATTAATCCCTAAAATATTCCTGATGGGCTTGGAACCGATACTTGTCATGGAATAGAAATTATTATGACAGTTGATGTTATAATTTTTCTTAAAATCTTTCAATTGTAGAATGATGCAGGTGTCGGTGATATGGAGACGCCCAGGGAACAGGTGAATGGCCCTGACTCAGGTGAGGATGTTTTTCTAGTCTTTCATCTTTAAGTTGACAGGATTTTAAAGAAATCACTATTTTATTTATCCTTAACTGAGCCCTATCCCCTAGTGTAAAAGCTTACATGTGGAGGAAAACAATTGGCAGAATTAAAAAAAAAAAACAAAAAACAAAGTATACCAGTACACCAGTACAAGGCAGTATAAAGTCTTTCATGAGTACCTATCTATCATGTGTTTATGACTGAAACAGACTATCTAGAACTGTCATTTGCAATCATATGCAGGATAATTTGTAAGATTGAAATATAAATAACATTCTTGCAGATTCAATTAATCATAACTTTTAATATGAATCACAACAATATGCTCTGAACATTCCTGGAAGCCATAGCAGAAGTGTACAATGGCCTAGGATCGATAGGTCATCAGGTTAAAGGTCAAATTCTAGAACGACCACCATGTTTGCTTACAATAAGAATGGCTTCATGTAACTCACAAGAAATAATCTGGGACGATGAGAATTTTGTCAGCATGCAAGGGCCTTGCTGATATTTGATAGTACAGACACAAATGTAGATATTGTTATATAAAGCATACATATCTGCAGTAGTTTTAGCTTAAGTTTTTTAATTTATGATTCTGGGACCATGAAGAAGGGACTTACTTGCCAAAAAGTATGGTAGTATAAGCAATTTTATGATTTAGGGCGATGATGACAGATGTGAGTTAATTCCATATTTTTTTTATGTCAACATAATACATATAATTAATTAGCTTTCAAAGGTCTACAAACACTTACCAGTAAATAATAATTACCGTCTTAGTAGAGAAAACATTTCTGAATTGCTGGAATAGGATATCAAATATTTAAAAAAATCTTTTTGCATTTTGTACATTAGTAACTCTTCAACCATTTGATAAATCAAGTAATAAAGTGACTTGATTAATTTAAAACAGGAGAGGAAAAAAAAGATGATGAAGAAATGACAACAGAGCAAGTTGTTAGCAATGTATTGGAAGACATACTGGACAAGGTCACTCAAGGTCAGTACCAACAAGCTCAAGGGTCATAGAGGTTAAATTTACGAGAAGGTTACAGTCAAGGAAAAATAACATGGGCTATAGTCAATAGAATCACGATACTGACATAATGTTAAGTTTTAAGTTGGTCTTGATATGAAACAGACAAAAGAAAGAAGACAAATTCTTCAGACACATTTTGTTTCTTAGAATGATTAAATGTTCATGTTTGATTCTTAAAAATGTCATTTCTTGATTCATCATTGATAAAAAATTAATGAATGATTAAGGGATAATTAAGATGACTTAAAAGTCATGAAGCAGAAAAGGTTTCTGTTTTAGAAAACCAAGAACATCTTTTGTGAAGAGAAAACATTTCCTAGATTTAGTTTTCGTGACTTTTATGAAAAATGTAAGTGGTAATCTCACTCTGAAAGTACCAATCATTACACGTGTGTAAATTCATCATTGTGCTAATTTGCCAAAAAGTCATTATGGGCTAAAATTGATGTTTACAGTATATATTTTAAAAAAACACTGTTGTTTCAGTGTTTTGAGTAACAAATGGTACTCAAAAAAATGCCATAATTGTTCATTCAGAAAATGGTAGACTATGTTTGATAATTAGCTTCAGATTGCAACCTTTATATAATGAAATATATTGCATTGTTGCATGTTTCTTTTTGTTTCTTTTTTGCAAAACATTTTCAATGATTCTTGCATTTTGTTACATACTTTAAATTATCTTAAAGTATGCATGTTTAGTAATTATCAAAAACTACCTTTATTAAAATTTAAACTGTCATACTGGAATCAGAATCTCTTTCTTCCTAAATGATGTCAGCATTATAATGAATACATAAGAAATCTTCGGGGGGAAAAATTGGAAAACATCTGGAATTCTTCCCAAGCAACAAGTACTTTCTTAATAAATCCCTGCTTTCATTTTATTTTCAGATTATTTAATTACATTTTCAAGTATGTAAACAATCCAATGTTAGAATTAATTATGCAGCCACATGTTGACTACTTTCCCTTGTATGCTTCTGTACCTCTATATCATATTTGAAGACAACTTGTGTTGATTCAATTTGAATTTTTTGTAGTGCTTCTGTTATGACCTTAACCCCTCCATTTGATTAGATATGGTTTAAAGTGCTGCCTATGTCCAGCCTGTCCCATCCTATCTTATTGCATCCATTCCTAATGGGAATTGCTCACTGAATTACTCAGAAACGTTTTTTTAAATATCAAAACATGTGAATGAGGTCACAATGTTTGCTGTGAATTGCACATAAGATAACCGACCTAACACTTAATGGTACCTTGTAAATTGTGTTTTTGTAATGCAGAGTTATCTGCTCCTTGTGAGCAGGTATTGATTCAATTGAGTCAAATCATTTTCCAGAGTAATGTTCATGTACAGCTTATTATATAACAATTAATTCCTGGTCACAAAACCAGATAATTCTGTATTGCAATAAGACAAAAGAATTTGATGATTTTATAATTTTGTTGAATCATATACTTTCATTCTGGAAAAAATGCCTCAAAGAAATTTCTAGCGGAAAATATTAGCTAACTGTTGAAGTGTATTAGTTGTGAAACTTGTAATGCTGTACACTAATTCTCCAAAGTTATCATCCATTAAAATATTAGAGGTGGTACTCTTTAGGAAAGGAGTTACATTTCTTAAGAAGGCAGTAGGCATCTTTAAATTGACCAGAGCAGGAATTCCAAAACCACAGAAAATATGTGCAGATGTTTGTGCAGAGTGATTTAATTTTTGCAGAACAGTATGAATCCCAAATATTTCATATCATATTTACATTCAAATCTAATCTCGGATAAATACTTCCCTCATTATTTCAAAATGGCAAAGGAAGAAATGTTTTCCTGTAAAATGAGATATATGAGAATCATGATCAAAATAAATATACTAGAAACAAAAGCACTGATTTGTTTCATGAGAAAGAGTTTTTTTCTAATTTTGATTTTCAAAGTAAAGGAATAGGGATGAAGAGTTGTTTGTTATAGATAGTGTGAAGCTTAATAAGACACAGCTTTGATGATCCTAAATGTAGAAATGCTTGCTTAATGCATTCAATTCACAGGAACATGTGCTCAAAGTCTGGTTAGCTTAGTAGAAATAAGTGTATGGGAAGAAACATTTTTATTGATTTCATAATTAAAAAAAACCATGAAGATCTGTTGATGAAACTTAAATAAAACAAGAATATTTTTATACAAAGTGAAAAAAAGGAGTTACCAGATTTTGAGCAACTGGACAGTGATAACAAATATAAAATTCAGTAATGTATTTAGTGAATGATTGCCTTTTTTCCCTTTTTTCTCCTTTACTCATTGGAACTTCATAGTTCAAGTTTCACCTCCTCCAGAAAATGCTGAGCCGAACCCTGATGCTCCAGAATTACAAGGGAGTGCTAACAATTCAGTTTCCTCCCAGTCTTCCCAGAATGCAACAGAACCTTCCCAGAATGCAACAGAGACTGCTCCATCACTCTCGGGGAGTAGCAAATCAGGCAGTTCTTTTGGTAATTGTGTTGTTCATACAAAGTTTTGTTACTAGGAAGTTTTAGGGAAAGAAGAGAATGTTATATAACATTTTGAACAAGTTGTCCTTGGGTTATTTACTTATTTTTTTCCAAAAGATATCTGTAACGGAACTTTTGATTGTTATTATTTTAAATGTATTAGCTCATTTATTGCTAAAACATATATACCAGTAAATATCTATACAGTGTTTAAGTTTGCGTCATTGACTGTATATTACATTTGAAATTAATTACGTGCTGGAAGTTTCTGAACATCATATCATAATCAAAAAAATAATAGACCATGCAAGTCAAATATTGCAAGTCTGAACATGTGTTGTGAATACTGATACCTTTTGTGAAGTATTTATGAGATTCATTCTTAGTCATCCAATTTGCAATGAAAATTTGTTTCTTTTTAATGAGAATCTGTTAAGGACTTGCACAGTAAATCAGTAAATCTAGAGTTATATATACATTTAAAACGTTATGGAAGGTTGACTGCATTAAATATTCCCCAAGATGTGTAGCAGACTAAATTGTATTAATTAAAATGGCTTATTGTCAGCCTTCACTGATCATGACTAACTGTATGTGTATATTAACTACACTAGAACCTGACTTGTTTAATCACATGGAATGATTAACTTCTAACATTTTACAACGTCACACGATAATAGATAATACAATTACTGATGGTAGGGAGTAGATTGAATTTAGATATTAGGTAGAGAGATTGAATCATATTTATTTCATTAGTTTTAGTGTTATTATTTTAGATCATTTAGCAGTCTAACCATAGATTTAGAATAAATGGATAATTACTTTGAAAATGCAGAGTATTTGTTTAGGTTACCTGTCCCAAAGGGTCAGGTGACCTTATGCTGTGGTGCTCGTCTGTCCATCAGTCAGTATGACATCAACCTTTCATTTAAACAACCTTTTCCCAATAACCAACAGACCAAATGTCATGCTATTTTGCTTGAGTGTTAATATTTTGTGGAAAAGGTGTATCTAGGTAAAAGCCAGACAAATTTCAAGAAAAAGGAAGTGACATTTACCTATAATTAAGGTCATAACTGCTACTGTTTGGAGTTGAGTATTAGAAGCTGTTTGTTATGGAAATTGGTTAAAATTGATTAGATATGCCCAATTTGATTGCCAGTGGTTTACTTGTTAATGCATTTGTGATGAACACCGATTCTATTTTTGATGAATGTGAATTCCAGGTGAGCAATGCAGGCCCATTGGATTTTGGTTATTTGTTTTCTATGATAGCAAAAAATGAAATAAAAACAGGCATGTTACTGTATGTCATTAATATTTATCTAACATTAACATTAATCTGATGCTTAGTTTTAGTTTAGTTACAATACTTTAATACTGAAGCATGTTAGACGTTTCTTGTCATGGTTTGCTGGGATTTTTTTTCTCTGCTTTCTGGTGTTAGTATATAATGCCCTTCTTACCCCCTTGATGACCTGTCCAGGTATTCATTGTTTAGGACAAAATGACATGGCCTTGATATTTATTGTTTTCATCATGTTGACAATTTCTCTCTTATAAAAATTTCACAATACCAGGTCTAAACAAACTGGATGGAGATGATGCAGATGTCCTCGAAAGCCAGGAGGGACAAGAAATGGCTCAGGGAGTTTTCTCTCACATTCTACAGAAGGATGCATTTCTTGTCTTTAGAAGTCTGTGTAAACTCAGCATGAAACCCCTTGCTGACGGTCCCCCAGACCCAAAGTAAGTGCTGTATAATGAAACCTCCCTCTGATGGTCCCACTCACTCCCAGGTAAATAGTGTACAGTGAAACCTTCCTATGATGGTCCCACTGCCTCCCAGGTAACTACTGTATATTGAAACCTCCCTCTGATGGTCCCACTGACTCCCAGGTAAATACTATACATTGAAACCTCCCTCTGATGGTCTGACTGACACCCAAGTGAATAGTATACATTGAAACCTCCCTCTGATGGTCTGACTGACTCCCATGTCAATAGTGTACATTGAAACCTCCCTCTGATGGTCTGACTGACTCCCAGGTAAATAGTGTACATTGAAACCTCCCTGTGATGGTCTGACTCCCAGGTAAATAGTGTACATTGAAACCTCCCTTAGAGGGGCATAATAGCTTCCTTAATTACATCACAGTTTCTAAAGTAATTTCTATTGATAGCTCCACAATACCATATGAATTATATTAAAGAGGGAAAAAGAACCAATAAAGATATTCAGTGGTAAGCCCTCTTGGATCTCTTGTTTAGAATTTTTCAGTACTTGTGTATAATTGATCCCTTGTTTAGAATTTTTCAGTACTTGTGTATAATTGATCCCTTGTTTAGAATTGTTCAGTACTTGTGTATAATTGATCCCTTGTTTAGAATTGTTCAGTACTTGTGTATAATTGATCCCTTGTTTAGAATTGTTCAGTACTTGTGTATAATTGATCCCTTGTTTAGAATTGTTCAGTACTTGTGTATAATTGATCCCTTGTTTAGAATTTTTCAGTACTTGTGTATAATTGATCCCTTGTTTAGAATTTTTCAGTACTTGTGTATAATTGATCCCTTGTTTAGAATTGTTCAGTACTTGTGTAAAATTGATCCCTTGTGTTCTCATTTGAAACAAAATATTATTGTATTACAGATTGTGTTTTTTCACATGGAGTCAAAGGGCAGATCTGTTGAGTTTTCAATCTCCATTGATTTATTGTAGGTCCCATGAGCTGCGGTCCAAAATCCTGTCACTTCGCCTTCTGTTATCCATCCTTCAGAATGCCGGTCCAGTGTTTCAGACAAATGAAATGTTTATAAATGCTATTAAACAGTATTTGTGTGTGGCGCTGTCCAAAAATGGGGTGAGCTCAGTACCAGAGGTATTTGAGCTTTCTTTGGCTATATTTCTTACACTCCTGTCCAACTTCAAACAGTACCTGAAAATGCAGATAGAGGTAGGTACACAGAGTAGGTCTTACTGACAGTTATTTATTTATTTGTTAAAAAAAAAAAAAAATTTAAGCAAAAAACCATTATCGGGTAAATTTGTAATGGTTCTACACAGGTTGTTATTTTCATTGGTTTTTGATTTTCGATTTAGGTAAATCTACACAAATGTGAACCATTAGAAAAATCTAGACTTTCCTATAATCAGGATTTCAATGACTGAATTATTTCTACTGAATTTAATTCTTGTTACCAGCTCAGTTTTTGATATCATGTATGAAATCTTTATGTATATATGGGGTATTGACTATATCCACAGTACACTTTACTCAAAAGTTAACTCAAAACTTTTTTTATTAGATACAATATATATATATGGATGTTATAAACCTTTATCACTTTTGTTTAAGTATTAAGTTTTTATGCGTGTAATTACTTTTTGTGTTGCTCTATTTTTCCTTTGTGTCTGAAAATTCTCTACTGTTTTTTGTGTTAGGTGTTCTTCAAAGAAATTTTCCTGTCTATCTTGGAGACCCCCAGCAGTTCCTTCGACCACAAATGGATGGTTATACAGGCTCTGACTAGGATATGTGCAGGTATGCTTGACATAGAAATATGTTTCATGTTTAGAAATGGAAAGTATTAGAATGAATCCTGCTAAAAGTACACCTTACCTGTGAAAGAGATAAAGAAGAGAAAACAATTACTGAAAAGACAAGCAATTAAGTTTGTCCATTCTGATAATGAAAATGGATTTTACCAAGTTAAAAAAATTGAGAAATAAAATCCAGTTTCTAAGGTGTGTTCATTTATTTAAAAATAAATTTCTATCATCCATTTGTTGTGATGGAAGTCATTTTAAGAGTTTCAATGCCTGATTAGATATGATAATGTTGGGTGTGTGTTTATTGTCCTTTTTCAGAACTCTTGTATCAATTAAAAGTTAATTTGTGAATTTGTTTCGACAGATGCCCAGTGTGTTGTAGATATATATCTTAACTATGACTGTGACTTGACACTGGCCAATATTTTTGAACGACTGGTGAACGATTTATCAAAGATTGCTCAAGGACGACATGCTCTGGCTTTAGGTAAGTATTGTATGAAAATTATTCCTTGTTTCGGTATTTAAGTTTAGAATGATAATGAGACCAGGGTGTATCAAAGATTATAGATTCAAAGTTGAAACTTTGTTATACAAGTATTGGTAGTAACACATTTACACATGATCCCTTAAATTGATTATAAAAACAACAAGTTTTACACTTTATGAAGAACAGGGGATTTATTTACTGTGATTTCTTTTGTAAAGCTGACAGCTGAAAATTTACAAAACCTGTTACATTTTTTTTAACTCCTTACTGTTATGATTAAAATTTTTAAAGCTCTCTTTGTGTTTTTTTTTTAATTTTCAAGGATTGAATTGTGTCTTGAAAATTATAGCTTGAAAATGAATCTAATCTAGTTTCTTTACTTCTGTAAATGTAGATAATTTTGTCATTACACAGGTGCAACACCAAACCAGGAGAAGAGTATCCGTATCAAGGGTTTAGAATGTCTAGTGTCTATACTGAAATGTATGGTAGAATGGAGTAAGGATTTATATATCAACCCTCACTCTCAGTCAAACCTAGGTATGTCCACTTCTGTTCATCACAAATGTATGAAGGGATTTCAAGGTTCTTCTCTATCTTAAATCAAGCTTTTATAAGTTTATGAAACATCAGATTGTTGACAATTCAGAAAAAAACATCTTTGTAAGAATATGTATTACCTTCAGAGTAAATTTATGCTAATAACATTTTATGCCAATTTCTGTTGTTTACAAACATATTGATGACACGGATTTAATTGCCATCACAAGAAGCTTCAGATTGATACAGAATTACAATCTTTACTACAACATAGTCATGCTACATTTTTACAGGTCAGGAAAGTAAACCTTTTAATGACACAGACAATGATTCCGGAAACAGCACAATGAAAAGTTATGGCAGTGTAAATTCTATCAATTCGACCAGCAGCTCACAGGCACCTAGTCTGTCTCTTGACAACCCAGAGGAATTTGAGAGTATCAAACAACAGAAGGAGATCATGGAGGCTGGCATAGAAATGTGAGTAATGGAGGGATGATAATTTCACTATTTCTCAGTACATTAAAATCGATGGGCACAAGATGTACTTTCACAACCAAATTGTGAATTTTTGATTTGTTAAATTATAATTCTATGGATATAAAAGAAAACAGCAAAAATTTTGACGTTTGAAAATGATGTCTTCCTGATACATTTTTATTAAGAGATGGAAATCATTTGTTAAAATACTGAAGCATTGGGAAGTCTAAATTCTGAAATAAAGATATTTTGATTTGCATAATAATCAGTTCAAGTATCAGATAAATATTTGTCAGAAAAGGGGATTTCCATACTGTGCAATATTAGAACTGTAGCAATATGTAATTTCCACTGTCATATGTATCCTTAATAAGCTGTGATGGCCAACACATAACTTCCTATTCAAAGCCAAGAGGTTGGCTTATTACAGAAGAAGGGGAAAACATTGTTTAACGATTTTACCACGCAGAAGTGTTATTGGTGGGCATATTACCTATCATTTACTTATTACTGGAATGAATTAAGTATTTTAAATGAATTTATTTAATCATTGTACAGGTTTAACAAGAAACCTTATAAAGGTTTACATTACCTACAAGAGCAAGGCATGCTGGGTACAGCTCCTGATGATGTCGCAGAATTCTTTCATTCTGATGAACGTCTTGATAAGGTTTGTCATTATGTATATATAGATCTTACACTGTTTGTTGTCATTGTTTCAAATACTTATAAGAACAATAAGAAAAATAAACTGGTACTTGTTATTTAATGATAGATTTATTCAGTAAAATGTTTTTAATGTCTCTATGAAAAATAATAATTCAGATTGTTTTTCAAGCGTTAAAAACAGTTAATTTTTTTCTATTATTCTTACATTAATTCCTGACAGTAATGCCATCCCTTTTCATTTCAGACTGTTCTTGGTGATTTCTTAAGTGAAAATGAAAAGTAAGTGAAAATTTGTGTATGTAACAAAGAACCAGTCTTTATGATATCATAACGCTCACAAATGTTTAAAAGGATTAAGCCTTATATTTATACTGGAGGAGGATGTCAACTTATATCTGTTGATTTACATGTCGATAAATGATAAATAGAAGTTTATGTGGTTTTTGCCTGTTGCTGACCTGTAAGCCAAACTCTTACACTTGGGTGAGATATCTCGGCCCATGGAACAGGCCCATGTTTGTTTATTTTTCTCACATAAAAAGAAAAGGGTAAGAAATAATAGACTGTTGTGCTACCTATTCATTTCACCATCATCAATGGCTCACAAATTCCTCGAAATTGATGTTATCAATTTGCAATATAGTTTCGATACATAGAATAATGACTCTAACTTATTGTCTCAGCACCTGCCAGCTGTCTTGCCTTACCCTGTATGAGGTTTAGTAACCCCATCCCAAGTAATCACGGGATCACTCTGCAAAATACCTTGTGAGAAATGAAGGGTGCAGATGAGAATGGGAGGGTGTGTGAATGTCTTCATTTCTGTATTATAAAGAAAATGTTTTTTAAAGTAAAACACTCTGAAATTTTTTTTTATTTCATTCCATTTTTTAGACACAACAAGGAAGTGATGTATGCGTACATTGATCAGATGGATTTCACAGAGATGAATTTTGTTCCTGCCCTTCGACGGTTCCTGGAAGGATTCCGATTACCAGGCGAAGCTCAGAAAATTGATAGACTTATGGAGAAATTTGCATCACGGTATTATGAGTGTAACTCCAAGTAAGTATTGGTATTGTGGATATATCAGACTCTTATATCTCTCCTTAGTCCTTTTTTCCAATTGGATGCCTATTTATCCCGAAACACCTGAAGGTTAGGGATATTTTGATTTCTGCTTTGGACAAGATTGAATAATTTCATCATAATTGCTACCATGCCGGTGTCTCTCTTTCAAGATTATAAATATTTGTATTATAAATTTTTTTGCCATGTTCACAGGAGCTATTAGATTTTTTTTTTGATCTACATTACTTCAAAAATTAAAGCAATAACACTATCATAGAACCTTGAATTTATATATACATGCATATTCTTAATACAGTGAAGCCTGGGTTCAGGTTTTTGGAGATCAGGATTAGGTACTGTGTCCAAAAGGAACTTTACAAGTTGTATCTCTGCAATATTTCATTTGGTTTACTGTTTTAGTTTTGAAGTATTGAATAAAATATATACTGCTTAGTAAGTGTAATGTTATTTTTCTATTATGTTTCTTTTGTTATTACAGTACAGAAATCTTCGCCACAGCAGATGCTGCCTATGTGTTAGCATATTCAGTCATAATGTTGACAACAGACCTCCACAGTCCCCAGGTATGTACACCTTGTCCCATCCCTTGTTTTCTTCATTATACCCTCTCCTAACCTGCAACCATTCCCACCCTTAACCTATCCTATATTAAGTAAAGACCTCCCCCCACCACCACCACCCACCACCCCCTTCCCCAGATAAGCCCTCTTCCCTATGGTGTAAATGTTACATATTTGATATTGAGGATGGCTTATCTGTAAACTTACTTTAGCTTGCTATTATCAAATTGATGATTCTGCAAAAATGAAGAAGGGGTCTTATTTGTACATAAATAAAATAACGATCACTGCCTTAAAGGTGCTGTAAAGGTTCTTATTTCCAAGGGTTCAGTTTTAAGCTATTTTCAAGGATAGAATAAAATAACAGAAAAAGAATGCTTTGAAAGTAGAATTTAAAGAGGAAATGATATCCTATCTGTGAAAAAGTACTGTAGAACCAGATTTTATTAGAGGGTTCAAATTTCATGGTTTTCCAAAAATGTACTTGGCACTTGATGTTGTGGATAAATCAGGCTTGCAAAATCCACTAGTACTATAATTCATGTCGATTTTCATTTGCTTATTATTTTGTGGACATATATATTCATGGATTCTAGTAACAACAAATTCAATGAACAGAAATCCAATATGTAAATGTAAATGTTTTGCTAGATATTTTCATGACTGGTTGAAGATCATTTTATGACTCTGAAAAATACATCATTTTTGCTTGAAGGTTTTGATAAAGCCACAAAAAATATTACCATCGGACAACACAACCTTTAGAGTGACACAGTGACATCCTGTAAATCATTTTAATTTCGTCTAGAATGCTTTATTTGTCATATTTATGAATCTTGCTTGTTTTATTTATCAGGTTAAAATTAAAATGAAGAAGGAACAGTATATAAAGATGAACCGAGGTATTAACGATAGTAAGGATCTCCCAGAGGAATATCTTTCTGCCATCTATGACGAGATCGCCGGAAATGAGATCAAAATGAAAGTGTCTGGTTCGACAAAAGCTCCAACATCAGTTGCTAGTATGTAATGTTGTTTCTTTACTGTGTGTGAATTCTTAAGAAGGATTTTCCAGAAAATATCAAAACAATATCTCGTTTTGTTGCATTATGGGTACAATCATACTTAATTGTGTATTTTGATAATTGGCTAATTTCTTCATGATCACAAATACTTTCATGAAAGTTACTAATAGTGAAGTGAAAATATGAATTCCCTGGAGCATTTATGCATTATGATTAGTATTTTATTGAAAAATTATCTTGAAATCTTACATTAAATGCCATCATGTGAAAATTAAATTATTGTAATTCTTATACACTGAAATAAAACAAGGTCTTCAAAATATTAGATATTTGAATATTGTGAAATGTAGCTTAAAATTCATGTGAATTCAGACATTTGTCCAATTATATTGAATATACACCTTGAGTATACCATAACTGAGATGGACTATTAACATAAATATGTTGACACTTTACAGAGGACATAACTAGTGACAAGCAGCGCCGTTTGTTATATAACCTGGAGATGGAACAGATGGCCCACACGGCCAAGGCTCTTATGGAGAGTGTAAGCCATGTGTCATCAAACTTCACCAGTGCTACACACCTGGAGCATGTGCGACCCATGTTTAAGGTAATACTAGAGATTAGTTATAGTTCAAATATAGCCCACAGATCATCTTTATTTTATGATAACTGGACATTTTATGGCTTAGAACTGAATCTAAGTTATGTCATTAATGAAAAAAATCCTTTCTATAGTGGTTGGGCCAGTTTGATCAGGATTGTTCCAAGTGAGGGCAGACCTTTTGATCTTATTTTGCTTTCAAACCAGGCTTGGCAAAGTCTTTTTAGGCTAGTATTAATACTTTCAAGTCCATCCTGATTTATCCCTGAAATATTGCATTTGAAATAGATTTGGAATTAATTTTTTTTCTGATATCTGCTTTTATGTGTCCAGAGTTACTAAAAAGTAATGATGTATGAAAGATAATTCTCAGTAGATTTTAATATGTAATTTTCCTGCTCCTGTATAGATGGCCTGGACACCCTACTTGGCAGCATTCAGTGTTGGACTACAGGACTGTGATGACATTACGATAGCCAGTCTGTGTTTGGATGGACTGCGATGTGCAATTCGTATAGCTTGTATATTTCATATGGAGGTAGGGACAGAAGTGATTCAAAACTTATATGCCTGTTCAAAGAAATGAAAAAAATTATTTCGCTTCCATCTGTACACATGATACATCATTTGTCATGTTTGATTTTGAACTAAAACTTTCTTTGTTTTCATAAACTTTGTAATGAAATCCACTCATTATCTACAACATAAGGAAAACAACACAGCAAAGTTTAACGTTTATACCTGATTAATCCATATACATGATTAATCATTATGCTCTTGTTTGAAAAATCTACATTTGAGACGATTTAATCCTAGATATCACATCCTGTTTTTCCCGAACAAAAATGTGTTTAATGGTCATTTCTTTATAGTTAATTAAGGAAGTCTAGGAAATGTTTCTTCAAAGCACTATATATGAGATATAACAAATGCTCTTTGAATGAAGTATTAGGTTAGATTAGTGGTTCAGTGCATACAGTATAAAGTATGAAATGAGAAAATAATAAAACATGTGCCATCTTTACAGATTGAGAGAGATGCCTATGTACAAGCACTGGCAAGGTTTACACTCCTGACTGCAGCATCACCCCTGACAGAAATGAAAACCAAGAATATTGATACTATCAAAACCCTCATATCTGTGGCTCACACAGATGGAAACTACCTTGGCAGGTCATGGCTGGAGGTAGGGCAACAGAAACTTTTAAATCCTATCAGGACTTCCCAACAAATGTTCCACAATACAATCTTCATATCATATAGGAATTTGTCCGAGACGTGAAGGGACCATGTCAGCTGAACTCACTGGATTAATGTAACATCAGATGAAGATTTGAGATATGTGGTTCAACACCTACCATAGCTGTTTGTTGTTTTTTATGAAGCAGAAATCATAGACTATCTGCTTCTGTTTTTCTTGATTGTGTCCTGAAGGAAGACACCTCTTACAATTTGTTCCTGACAGCTTATGACATGCCTTCCACTTGATATGTCTCAAAATCAAAAGTATGGAAATTATAGTGATGTCAAATTGTGACTTTTTAATGTTAATGCGACAGAAGAAAAAAATGACTTTCTGAAAAGTTGGTGAATTTTTTGTTGATATTTCAGATTCTGCGATGTATATCACAACTAGAACTAGCCCAATTGATTGGAACTGGGGTCAAACCAAGGTCAACACACAACTATCATAACCGTGGGAATGTGGACAGTGCAGGACACCCGATTGAGGCCTTCGACCCCGAAGGTATTACACTTATCTTGTTGTCACAGTAAGAGAGGCAGACTGTTTATATTGGGTAATGTCTGAGAATGAACTGAGACATTGTCATTCTCCCTACAACAAAGTTAGAGAGAGACCAGGAAAGTTTGTATCTATGAATCAGTGCCTGATTTGGATTTGTTTATCCTTTAGGTGACATTCTCAGGGAACTATGCCCCTTTTTAAAGATCTGAGTTTTTATTTTTTCCAAATAACAAGACCAAACAAGTGGCAAGAAACTATTCCATAAGAAACAGAATCATCTTTACCTGATGTTGGTCAGATAATAAGCAAAGCTTGAGATAATGATATCTTAGCCTCAATTCTGACTTAAATAATGATTTACTTTGCCAAGAACAAATAACATCACCTGATATATTATATGCTGGTATGCAGACCTTGTTTCTTGTTAAAATTCTGAAAATTAGTGGTAATTAGCAACATGCTTTTAAACAAACACAACTCAGTCTGCATGTAAGGAGGAAGACAGTATGAACCCATGTGGTCATGAAGGTGACTCCTTTACCTTTTCACATTGACGAGGGGAAATCAAACCCCAGACATTTAGGTGATAGGCAGATCGAATATCTGTGCTATAGTGCTTGTGTCCAAGGATAAGTCATACATTGTTTAGAAGAAATTGCACTACAACAAGAAGGTCCTGCCTCTATAAACCCAAAAAAATGGCTTGTGCTGTTGATGGAGTAAATTAATCCAAAGTTCAATCACAACGTTTATCCGTATTGTTTGTCTTTGATTACAGTGATAGCAAGGGGAGGTCTGGATTCTAAGAGACTAGCTAACCTACAGGAACAGATGGGTGAGACAAGCTCTCAGAGTGTGGTGGTTGCAGTGGACCGCATCTTTACAGGATCTGTCAGGTTGGACGGGGTTGCTGTGGGTGAGTTTATTGATCCAATACAATTCTAAAGGACATATTTAAGCTGTTTCTCTTAAAGATTGAAAATTGATGTTTTTGTAGGAAGAATTTATTTCATTGATGAGTATGTCTGCATTCAGACCAAATATTTTGTGGGGAAATTGTCTTTAAATGAAAATCTTCTGTCTAGGATTATCAGAATCAGATTCTTATACATAATTATTATAAACATCAAAAACCCTTTACCCATTTTCATTTATATATCTTTTTTTCATTTATGCATATATATATATATATTTTTAATAGCAAAAGATTGTAATTGGAGACAAAATGTGTTCTATGTGAAAAGTTTTTGTAACTTCAATTGGCCCTAATGAACTTTGATGTGTTGACAGGCTGTTAAGAATGTAATAATAATAATAATTCTAACTTTAATATCACGACCTATAATGTTGCAAAAAAACCTTGTTCCTGAAATTGTAATCTAATCTTTACATTAATAGTTGAGCATATGCAACAGACATAATATTGCAAAGTTCCCTTGTGATGGTGTTTGGTATGATTTGTAGTTGAGTTTACGCGGGCTCTGTGTCATGTGTCACTTGACGAATTAGCCAATGTCAATCATCCACGCATGTTTAGCCTGACTAAGATTGTGGAGATCTCCTACTATAACATGGGACGTATCAGGTTGCAGTGGTCTCGCATCTGGCAGGTCCTTGGTGACCACTTTAATAAGGTGAGGCATTCTTTAAGCTAAATTCATTATTTTCTTTTTTTACGAGGAAATGTGAGAAATTTGACTTCTCTGAAATCAGTGGGTAGGACATTTTGTATATTTGTGTATATTTCATCCAGCATTTTCAGTAAGTAATTTCAATAACTTGAAAATTGTAAGAGATGACATATATAATTCCTATGTAGTTATGTTGACTTTGTTAAGAGTTGCTGCAAACCAGACAACTCTGTTATAAAGTTATTTTTATGTTAATAGAGAAATAAAATCAGAAATATAAGAAAAGATTTTCAGACGTATTATTGTCACCTGCAATTTGTTTATAGATTTATGATGAGATACAAATGTGAAAGATAATTCAGTTACTTGTTTATAAAATAATTTCTCTGATGTATGTACCCTGCTTTGTAGGTTGGCTGCAACCCAAATGAAGACATAGTGTTTTTCGCAGTCGATTCCCTGCGACAACTCTCTATGAAGTTTATAGAGAAAGGAGAGTTTGCCAACTTTAGATTCCAGAAAGACTTTCTCAGGCCTTTTGAACATATCATGAAAAGAAACAGGTAAATTTGAAAATGAAAAATCAGCATCTTAATCCCATTGTGGGTTATGGTGCTTTTCCTTATCGAAGTTTGTATTTATCAAAGGACTAGCTTTTTAATATACTAAGCAGCATTAGAAATGGTTTGGTGTTTATGAAATTGTAGAACTCTCCAATTTTATCTTTTACAATAGGTCTCCCACAATAAGAGACATGGTTGTGAGATGTGTAGCCCAGATGGTGAATTCCCAGGCAGGAAATATTCGCTCTGGCTGGAAAAACATCTTCAGTGTGTTTCACTTGGCAGCTTCTGACCATGATGAGGGCATTGTAGAGTTAGCTTTCCAAACAACAGGCAAAATTATCTGTAAGTCATGAACTCTTAAATTATAATAATGTTATTTCTTCATTCTAAATTTAAATACTGTGAAATCATTATTTTTGTGGGGGATTTATTTTTCATCGATTTTGTGGGTACTCAGAATACGCAAATTCATATGTCAACGAAATAATAAATAGTTAAAAGTTGACATAGATAGTACTAATAGTATTAGAGGGGGAAAAAATTCAGTCATCTTTGACAGTAGGTATAATAGAAATCTATGGTAAAATACTTGAAAATACTGGCAATTAATCTTTCCAATGTTTGAGATAAAGGAATATCGTCTAATGAAACAGATAATGAAAACTTTCTGTTTATCAAAATGAATGTTTTGTCATGAAGATATTTAATCATTTTTTTACTTGCAGTCAACATTTATGAAGCTGCTATGTCTGAAAATAAACCTGATTCACATTTTTTGTGTTTTACAGCTAGTATATTTGAGAAACACTTTGCCGCTGTGATAGACTCCTTCCAAGACGCTGTGAAATGTCTGTCGGAGTTTGCTTGTAATGCAGCATTCCCTGACACCAGTATGGAGGCAATCCGTCTCATTAGGAATTGTGCCAAATATGTCGCTGAAAAACCACATGTAAGTAGAATGTTTTAGACAGTGGAAATAGAGACATAAGACTGATATGTAGGTGATGTCCTAAATAAATTAGGTTGGCTTTCATGTAAGTGGTTGAAACGGTTGGACCAGCTGAACCTGCGAGAGAAACACCAGGCACAGATCGCAGCCAAGGCTGGACTGCATTATATTCTGCACCTGTCTGAAATTATTTGACTGATTATCACTTGAGTTCAGAATTTCTGCAAAAAGCCGGGTCACTCTTTAAAAGGATGGATCATATTTTGTTAATAATTTCTTTCAGTCGAGTTGCCTCTTGACTATTTCATACAATATTTCAACAACAATAGAGAAAAAAAAAACTCTGGTTATTTTTATGTTTGTGCATATACGTGTACATATATCAGAAAGATTCACAGACCGAAGATAATTAGCCCAATCTGGTACTAAGTTGATTACTCAAATCTTCATGAATCCAAAAAAAAATCAGCACAGATAGTAAACCTGGAATAAAGAAATTTTATACAAAACGGGGATTTACTTGATGAGTATAAATGATGAATTTGTTTTGATTTAGATGTTCCGGGATCATGCTGGTGATGAAATCAATGTTCCTGAAGAGGATCGAGTTTGGGTGAAAGGATGGTTTCCAGTCTTGTTCGAGCTCTCCTGTGTTATAAATCGTTGTAAATTAGATGTCCGAACCAGGTAACATATTAATGAAACAGTTCACAGGAGCTGTGATGATTATAACAGAAATTTTATATGTATGATGTAGGTGTTTAAGATCATGGGTATAAAACTTTACAAATCTCTGTTCGGGAATTTTCCACATGGGTTTAAATCCACAAATCATATGTTTTTAGGCATATCAGAAAACTTTTTTCGAAGATCTAGAAAAATTCATGAATATCAGCAGCTATAGAGTTTGTGTACCTAAATGGTTATCATTAGAAATGAAAAGATTTATATTCAGACCAAGTGACTGACATATAAAAAAATTAAGAAATTTTGTAAAAATTGTAGTATTATGGTAACAGGTTTTTCTCTGATCAGAAATGATGCTTTTTTGTGTTTCAGAAAACACATCAAGAGATTCTGGGAAAGCTTTTGTTTAAGCAATTTTTTTTTTTTTTTTTGCAGAGGTCTGACAGTAATGTTTGAGATAATGAAGACCTATGGTGAGACATTCCAGAGCCACTGGTGGCGTGATCTGTTCCAAGTTGTGTTCCGTATCTTTGACAATATGAAGCTGCCTGAGCAGCAGAATGAGGTTTGTGCTAGTGTAAGTGACGGTTAGTCCATTAGAGGTGCTTGCGTCAATAACTAACCGTCACTAATGAATTCATGTCTGCCCTGCTGTGCTGGAATCTCATTAACTTAATGCTTATGGAAATAAGTTATTATAGTAGAACCGTTGCAATCAAGACACGAACAAACCAGGAAATATCACTTCAGATACCAATATATTATTATATTATAATATATTAAGTACATGAAATGATTTATTGGTATGTTATTTCAGAGAAGTTCTTACTTTTGGTATTTTCCAGGGTAGAATAAAGTTTTTAAAAAAATAGAGACCTTGAAAATATAATAGATGAAAAGTACTATTATTATAATCATGGCATCTGTGAAAAAATACAGGCTTTACTCCAAAATTTTCATAAAACAGTGAAATTCAGAAAAAGAAAAAAAATTCAAGTAGAACCGATTCTTACAAAATTGAGAAATAGATGTAGTGGTACTGAAGTGAGAATGTTTGGTATAATTTGTTGTATTGAAATACACTCTTGTTTAAAAACAGCAAGCAGTTTCAGATTTTTTGACTCTTTGTTTTGAAAGTATTAAAAAAATAAGAATAGGGGAAGATACATTATTTTTAGTTTTGAAATTATGGTATGAAAAGGAAAAACAACTTTTTTGTTTAAGTATAAATCTTGGTTTAAGATATTCATAAGAAAACGTAATGTTAATGATTTTTATTGAAAAATATTAGTTTTTTCTTACATTTCAAAAATTTTCTTAAGTTAAAATATATCTTTTACAAAGAAATTTTGTTTAGAATTTGCATTTTGCTGACTTCCCATTCTGTCTCTTCTTAATTCAACGACATGATTTTCTCGTGCTTAGTAATGATGCACAGTCAATACATACTCATCAGTGCATTATGAAAAGATTGACTTGAAGCAGAAGGTTATGGTTTACAAATTTAACGTTCACCAGTTTATAGACTGGTGTCTATAAAAATAGGGTTCCATTGTATCTGAACTATTAGCCAATATTTTGTTAAAATTCATATTAAAAGCAATACATGGGAAATTTCTTTATAAAAGGGAAAATAAATTTTAAAAACATGTTGAGTTAATGACTTTCATCAGCACAATGGCCAAGCAATAAGTCTTTTAAAAGCAAACTTTTTCTTTGAATTATTCTTATTACAAATTCAGTTGGTTTTTGAAGGTTTGACATAATTGATTTAATTGTTGATCTTCATAATTAATTTCTGATTTGTTACCATGGTTTTGTTGTGTATGTGTATAATGTGTAAGTTTATTATTGTTGTTTACTTAATACAATCTGTATGCTTTCTTTTATTTAATATGATCAATATTTCAGACATAATTGTGCTTCCTTATGACTAACTTATATGCCTTTGAATATGCTTGAATTTTATTCTGATATAAATTGATCAGAAGTAAGGATATGGGAAACTAAAATTCATATTGAGGCATTTATTCAGAGGAAAAAATATTTGTATTATAATTGCATTCCCTGGTAACTAACCAATTTGCTTTTTGACAATAATGCTTGAATGTTGTGCTTGTTTCTTTAATTCAAAGACAATCAGAAAATTAGGGATAAGAAAATATCAGTCGTCAGTTTATTGAGGTTTTGGATTTTGGAAGATTCACAAGATTTTGTCTTATGTATGAAATCAGCTTTGACCCCAGTGTGACCTCTGAGGGGTATCAACTGATGTTTGACCTCTGAGGAGTATCAACTGTCATTTGACCTCTGAGGGGTATCAACTGTTGTTTGACCTCTGAGGGGTATCAACTGTCATTTGACCTCTGACTGGTGTCAACTGTTGTTTGACCTCTGTAAGTGCCCTATCAGAAAAAAACATCGCAACTTAATAGTTTGGGAGGTGAATTTTTTGACAATGTAAATGTTTCATCATTATAATTTTGATTGGAGATTTAGTTAAAAATTTTGTTTTCCTCTTTAACAGGGTTGCCAGGTAATGATATGGGTAGATGTTTATCAATGTATGCAATCTTGGCCATTTTGGTGTTATAATTTTTTGCAATGGTTTTTACAACATTTGGTCCTGGCTGCAGTAATGATTAAATTTATGGCTTGTCCTTTTGTTTGAAATTATTATTTCTTTCATAGAATGGTGTATGAAACTTATCCTGAAAAAGAGAAATACATGTATAAGTAATTTCCTTCCTTTCCAGAAAATTCAATAGACCCTGTATTTGAACTCACAGTTCACCATTCCCAGCTAGATGAACACAAACCAAATTGCCTTTTGAAATATTCTCATCCATATAGTCACATCTGGATTAAGGAGCTTGTATTTTGCCTCTATTTTTGAAAAAGGTTTTTAGCTTGAAAAGTAACAGATGAAATCGAAATTGTATTGACCAACAGAAATATACTGGTTAGTTTAATACCGAAGAAAGTCACAGTCACATTCATACACTTTTCATAGTAAGAACATTTGGGAGTAAAACAGACTTTATGAATTATTACCAACAGTTTTTGTCTTTGTCATTTCCACTTTATGGATGGGACTGGGAGTGCATAAAGTGTTACCCATGTCCTTTCTATAGTGTTGTGTCCTGTTGTACCCCGTCATACATCAGGTCACATTGTACTCCATAATCAGTCTTATATCGTGAGATCCTCTTAACAGATTTGTAGTCCCTTCATACCCTGTCACATGTCATATCACATTGAGCCCTAACATGTTGCAAATCAATCTCATATCTTGAGATCCTCCCAACAGATTTGGTTCATATCTACCTAGTGCTGTCCTAACATCATGCGCTATATCTTATAATTATAATATCACTGTGGTCATCGATCAAGGTTAAAGGATCAAAGGTCACATTTGACAACTTCATATTTGATGATACATACAAATGGTATATGGATGGAAGCTAGCGGATTCACATCCATGACATTTTGAATCCCTGATCCTGCTTATGCTGAGTGAACTTTCAGCAGCGCTGTATAATGATGAAATTCCTTATTATTATCCTCTGAAATTACGAATTGGAAAAATTGACTGCTGAGTTTCCATTCTTTTAAGGATTCTAAAACCTCAAAATTTGGTAAATTTGCCCATATTCTTGCACAAAATAAAATAGTTATTGAAAAATTAATTTGAAACAGCATTGTTATATTGAAGTAAAACAATGACTGACTGTTATTAGCATTACAAAGATTACGAAGTCTTCAATTTTGTTTAGATATTACACAATTATGGAAAGGAGCTTTTCATTTGAAAGACTGAACATCAAAAGTAAATCACACACCAGTTTTTATTTTTCTCTCTCCCAAAACTGATTGCATTTACCAGTATATCTGATTCAAGGTTAACTGCTGTCATGTGTAATTTGATAAAATATGAAAAAACACCTGCTCAGAATAAGTTGTAGGAACTTCTCTAGAATTAACATCAACAAACGAATGAGTTTTAATAGATGTTGATGTGTTGCATGATGACCTAGTAGTGACCTCAGTTTGAATGTGGATATTGACACAACTCCTTATTCCTGTTCATATACTTATATATACATATATTTATAAAACATATATGACATGCTATTTGACAGCATATAACCCAGCTAATAAGATGTAGAAGTGTTTTCGTGCACTGGTCACTGGTATATATTGTAAAGAACATAAGATGCTGTGACAGTGAATGTATTTTGCATGAATCAGGCTTTTGTTTTAATGTAATAGGAATGTTTTAGCATGTGAGAAATAAATTGGAAATACTGTTTGTGAAAATTGTTTAAATTTTCGGACTCTTTTACAATGAACTTAAAATTAGTTCTATTTTGTAATTATGATTTAAATTACATATTACAACATAGTACAAAAGTTAGAATCATCACATGTACAGGTTAGGTTTACTATGCATTAAAGGTTTAAAAGAAGTTTCAGAATTCATAACAAACCAACTGGCACTCATATCAGTTGTGAATGCCAAAGCTTTAGTTATGTGTTTCCTGAATAGGTAATATACAGGAATAATACTGTTGGTAGTTTTCACCCATTATCATCTATCCAAAAAAAGGTTTCCTAGTGATAACTTGTTGAGTTTGTATAGGGCTTAAAGCTGCATACAGTGATTCCTTAAATGGAAATTAACTTTTGAAGGTCAGATTTATAAGTAAAGGTCATTGTTACAACAAAAAGAAAACAAACAAGATGTGCTTATGAAACACTAAGCCCCCCAGTTGCATCAAAATTCTGAAGTGGAACATTAAAACTGTACTGTGTAAGCCATGTGCTAATTGCATGCATACTTTGTGAAACATTTATGTCTGTATTGTTAACCTGCAAGTTTTTCAAATGTTGGTCAATGGTCGAAGTCGCTATGAATATTAACTTCGTCATTTCTAATGGGTAATACTAAGAAACCAAGGTGCCATATTAGGTCCACTGTCTATTAATGTCTTGGCCATCAAAAGTGATTTTATTGGTCTGGATTATTAACTCTTCTTAGGTAAAGTTTGGGGGAAAAGGAACAATCAAACGCAAAGTAGATAAAAACTTTAAAATAGTGAACATCACTAAGCAAAAGATTAAGCATGTTGTTAACGAGATGTTACTGGATGGATGTTTCTGAGGCTCTCAGTGTGCATGTTTTTAGAAGAGAAACTTCTTGTTCCTGCCTGAAACCCCAAAGTTCTTATGGCAATATACATGTATAGACACAAGTAAAATATACTTTCCTGTGGTTGCTGGAGTTACCTGTGGTTGCTGGAGTTACCTGTGGTGTGATGGAAGTCAGAGATGCATGAAAGTGTAACATTGTATTTATCTTGTCTTTCACTGTTGCTATTAGAGACTGCCAGCATTCGTGTCTATTCTTTGCTGCTGTGGGGTTTGGATGTGGTTATTGATGAAAAAATATCAATCTTGTATGGAAATTTTCAAGTCCTGATATTGACACCTTTGTATAATGTATACAATATGTACATAGCCTATAATCTTGAATATAAGCTACAACTTTTATTTCCTATAGTTTTCTTTCGATATCAACTTATTTTCAAGACTTTTTTTTCCCAAGGTATTTTTTCACAATTTTTGAAAGCAATCATTACCACATTGATTATAACATTGATTCCGTAATAAGAACAGTGCTTATAGGTAAAGCAAGGTTCTCTCTGACAAATATGACATTTTTGATGTAATTTTCTCTGCAGTAAAAACCATGTGGCTTAGTGTAGAGACCAGTTTATGGGTGATCAGATGGTGCAATGGTAATACACTTGCCTTTGACCTCGGTGTTCTGGGTTCGATTTTCAGAACTGACATGAAAATTGATATAGGGTCACCTTCCCAACTATGTAGTTATTACCTGGAAACTCCAGCTTCCTCCCACAGTAATACTCTCAGCACTCTTGGCCAGCAAAATGTTTAGGCATTGTTTGAACTGATAAATGTTGAATTATTTAAAAGAAAAAAAAATGGAAATCCAGCTTATTGTTAGATTGACTGATTTTCTGGGTTGCCTTGTTGTCAAGTTGTTTGGGTACAAGAATAAATGTGTGCAGGTTTTTTTTTTCTTTAAGATTGAAGAGGTTCAGATATTGAAGTCAAACCTTTACGTTTGTTTCATATGATTTATATTTATTTATTAAAACAAAAATTTCACGACAATTAAAATATATGTCAATTTTTAAGAAGTGTTTTTACATTGTATATAATAGAGTGAGAAAATGCAGTAAATATGATGGGTTTAATTTCTGTCCAATAAGGATGTAACACATATAATGTTGCTAGCTATTGTGTCTTTACAGAAGGCAGAATGGATGACTACGACGTGTAACCATGCATTGTATGCCATTGTGGATGTGTTTACACAGTACTATGAGGTCCTACACGATGTTCTCTTGATAGAATTATATCAGCAGCTCCAGTGGTGTGTACGTCAGGACAATGAGCAGCTTGCTCGCTCGGGTACCAACTGTCTGGAAAACCTGGTTATCTCAAACGGTGAAAAGTTCTCATCTGATATCTGGCACAGTACTTGTACTTGTATGTTAGATATATTTAGGAGCACTATACCACTCAGGTGAGTCACTTGTAATCCTTTCTCTGATCCCAATGGTTTTCATCCTGTCATCATGTTTATTGTAAATTAACAGGCTTAGCTTTAAAAATTTCTACTGATATTCAAGATGGTGATGGTAAAGAAAAGATGAACACTGGTTAGGTTTTTTATCTGGAACTTGTGCAGAGTGCCTTCATATTCTAAGAATCGAGGTCAAGGATGGGCTTATTATAGGGCACTGATATCATATTTGTCAACAATGCAAAAGGTATGGTTGGGCTTAACATTAGGCTTTCATTCATTGGCTGAAAGTTGTGACAGTGAAATATGTTTAGCAAGCAAAGGTTTTTGACTTGCCAAAAGTTGCTGACTGCAGTACTGAATGAAGGAATTTACTGTTTCTAGTTTGTTGACATGGCGACCAGAGACACCAGACACACCCGAGTCACCTTCATCTTTAGTAAAGCAGAACACGATTGGGGAACATGATGTGGCTTATGTAGGCGATGATACACAGGTATTACAAATTCAAATTTGATTAGTTTTATCTGCACTTTTAAAACAAGACATTTTTGTGATGTTTTGCATAACAAACACTCTTATGAATATCACATTCTTGAACAAATTTGGTGACAGTAAACAAATTTCTTATTGATGTAGACAGAGACTTAATATCAGTTTCTTTACTTACTCAAGTAACAATTTAAAAAACATTTTATAGAAAATTTGGATATTTGTAAATGGGAAGATATATATTGATCAACAATACAAGTCATTCTTTATCAGTCACTATGTTCTATTTCAGGACAATATCTCTGTAGAAAGTAGCCATGACAACCGTTCACTGAAGCGTGCAGACAGTAACCATAGTGTCAACAGTTCAGTATCACAGGAGTCACGAGAACATAAGATCCCACGTTCTAGTGAGTACACAGCTAGATAGAAATGATAAAATGAGCGATGCAACAAAGTTGACAATTTCAACAGTCCCTCAGAAAGATGATCTGTCATATAAGATAGGATGGTTATTAGAATACAAAGATATTATATGAAATTGAGGTAGTCTTGGCAGTTAGAGTTCCGAACCTGTTGAAATGTAACAATTTTTACTTCCAGATAAAAATGGTATGTATTGAATTGGCTGTTGAATGGATTCCATTGTGAATACTTGTTGATATTTCAGAAGTGAGCTCTGACCAGAAGTTGTTTCAGGGACTACTCATTAAATGTGTTGTCCAGCTTGAACTGATTCAAACCATAGATAACATAGTCTTCTTCCCCACCACCAGCAAGAAGGAGGATGCTGAGAATTTGGCTGCAGCTCAGGTACTAATATTGTTTAAAATGACTCCTTACTCACATTTTTTATTTTTACCAGAGACATGCCAGTTTTCGGTGCAAGTTTTAGACAAAGTATAGATATATCTTCTAAATTGTTTAAAATTTCAAAATGTAAATGCACTTTTCTGAGACTTTAAGTTTTGAATACATGTAGCCTCCCTTAAGGAAATTCCAAAAAGTAAGCAAGTTTGACATCTGTTTAATTGAATGTATTAAATCTCTTTAAATCTTTTTTGTTTATGGGAAGTGGTGAAAATTTTGTTAGCATTGATGTCAGAACAGTATTTCTCTTTCGCTGATAAAGGACAAAACATTTAAAGGATGTTAATATACTGTAAAATCGTACATTTTGGTGGGAATCAATTTTCATGTTCTTCAAAATTGCTGATTTCATGGATTTCATAGATTACTGTACCTTGCTGAGTCTAATTATACTTGCTGGAACAGTTCATGGACAGATAAATAAATGAATAATAAACGCCCACAAATATTACTGTACCTTGCTGAGTCTAATTATACTTGCTTGAACAGTTCATGGACTGATAAATAAATCAATGAATAATAAACCCCCACAAATATTAATGTACCTTGCTGAGTCTAATTATACTTGCTTGAACAGTTCATGGACTGATGAATAAATCAATGAATAATAAACGCCCACAAATATTAATGTACCTTGCTGAGTCTAATTATACTTGCTTGAACAGTTCATGGACTGATGAATAAATCAATGAATAATAAACGCCCACAAATATTAATGTACCTTGCTGAGTCTAATTATACTTGCTTGAACAGTTCATGGACTGATAAATAAATTAATGCATAATAAACCCCCACAAATATTAATGTACCTTGCTGAGTCTAATTATACTTGCTTGAACAGTTCATGGACAGATAAATAAATCAATGAACAATAAACGCCCACAAATATTAATGTACCTTGCTGAGTCTAATTATACTTGCTTGAACAGTTCATGGACAGATAAATAAATCAATGAATAATAAACGCCCACAAATATTAATGATTTTACAGAGGTTTATTGTTTCTGCTTATCCTACATTATAATGACATCAATTATAAATACTGCAAACATAATTTCCAAGAGGTCAAAATTTTTCCTGTTTTCTAGAATGGAATAGGAATGCAAAAATGGATACCTTGAAAATATAATTTCAAGAGAATACCATTGTTTTTTTCTTGACTTCCATGACAAAGACATTCAGTGTGTTTCTGGCATTTTGTAATGTTTCTTGTATCTGAACCATCAAAAATAATAAATTTTTTAAATGTTGTAGGGGGGTGTGTCAGTGGGCGGGACCCCAGCACAAGAGGAGGACCAGGGGATGTACCAATACCTGAAGTCAGACCAGCTCTTCCTCCTGGCTGACTGTCTAAAAGAATCGCACAGCTTCGCCAAGGACTTCAATGCTAATCACGAACAGCGTAACACTTTGTGGAAAGCTGGTTTCCGTGGCAAGGCCAAGCCCAATCTCCTCAAACAGGAGACTCAGAGTCTGGCCTGTCTTTTCCGTATTCTGTTCCGTATGTATGATGATGAAGCTCGCCAGAATGATTGGGATGACATTGAGAAACGACTCATTCAGTAAGAATCTTACAATGTCTTTTGTGATTAACAACCAGTTTTCTTGTTTCTACAATGGTTGTGTATAAATTCCTCATCAATTTGATAATTCCCCGCTTGTACTACCAGAAGTAGCAATCCAAATGTACATGTGCGTGTACACCTTCTGCCATTCAAAGTTTTCTTCCCAGAAGTAGGAGCATAACCTATTGCTGTACAAACAGAATATTTTTACAACATGCTGTGCATAATCTGTTCAAATGTTCGTATATTATTTTCTTATTTTGTGAAGATAGAAAAATGCTGAAAGATTATTCACTCTTTATTCAAATAAGTGACATGTTTCACAAACTTTTCCAATCTTAAGGTATTTTATAACTTTCTTGTTTACTTTAACACTGTTTCCATGCTCACTTACAGGACATGCCAGGAGGCACTAGAATACTTCTTGTCACTCCAGTCAGACAGCCATCGTGAGGCATGGAGCAGTTTGCTTATTCTCATCCTAACCCGCCTCCTCAAGATGTCAGATAAAAGGGTGAGATATCTTTATCTGTATTGGGACAAATAATATTACAGATTTTTTCATTTCTGTGACAAGTAGGCCCGTAGGAAAATATATGACTTTTCTTATGAGCAAAGGATGATGGCTCGATGATATGCACAAATTAAGTCTGCCTAATGCCCAGGGGCTAATGGCCAGGGCAAAAAAGGGGTCAAATTTACTAAAATTTCAAAAGTTTTCTTCTCAACACCCAGGTGCGTTAGAACCAAATGCTCTTCGAGGATTGAAGCATCTTAAGGTGCTTTACCCATTGGTGAATTTTATAACCCCAGGGTCTTACATTTCCTATTGGGGAGTAGGTAAAGTTTACTACAGTTTATATATGTGAAAAGTACATTTTTGAGCATAATTTGTTTCATTTCCATTGAAAATATTTCAAACTTGGTTAGCATATAGAATGTAGGATGATGGTTTGATGATATACACATGTTGATCCCGGCTGACTTCAAGGGGCAGATCGGTCAGCCAAAATTGATTAAATTGACTCAAATTTCATAAAATCTTCTTCTCAACACACAGATATGGTAAAATCAAATGCTTTCATGGTCTTAAGGTTCTTCACCAAAATTGTGATTAGTGTATAGAGACATTTATTGTGACTTAAAAGCAAGTTCAGAGTGGACAGGTGGTACAATGACACCTTTTACTCCGACATCCTGGGTTTGATTCCCTGAACAAAGGAGCTTTTCTCCATACTCAGGTTCTCCAACACAAGACCCCTCGCACACTTCCATCTAGACAAGAGTGGTTACCAGATAACAAGAGATGAGATTTACTTGTATCACGTTGATTGTAAACTAAACATATCTATAATCAAACATGTCTTTTGATAAAATCTGTTTTAGCAGGACTAGTTGTTGGCTGTGATGTTATGTATTTAAACCTCACATCCATTTTCTTTTTCAGTTCACGGTTCATGCCAGAGCTTACTACCCGTCCATCTGTGAAGTGCTAATGTTTGATCTGAAGCTAGAAATGAGATCCATCTTACGTAAATTCCTTCAGCGAATGGGCCCTGTGTTCAGCATAACTTCCAGTTAGTGGCATCCATTCAGTTCTACCATACTGTGGCATTGTATTGTAGAACTTCATTCTGTTCAAGCAGTCTTTGATGGAATAGGTGTTTTGTACTGGGCATTTATGATGTCCAGCTTTTCAGTTGTAATGTAAATTTAATTTATGAACTCAAACTTTGAAACTGTTCTATATACTGAAAGCCCTGGAAATATTTTAAAAATCATAGAAACCATGAAATGGTTACAAAATGCCTGGAGTGTCATATCTTCAATAGTGATGTATCCTCCATTATTTGATAGATGTATGTGTTTTATCAGGATGGTGTGGTGAATGGCATTTTATTTCTGTAGATATACAGTAGAGGCTTTTCTGTTCAAAATCACATAATATGTAGGGACTGACCAATGATTTCACACACATTTCAGGAGAAATTTAGACAAAAGTTTGCCAGTCAGTAGCAGTTGCTTTGATCTGATCAGATTTCTTTACAGACTATGAAAAAGGGCTGTTCCAGTAAAACAACTGTCCCACCCCAGTGTTTCTTTATGGGACACTGCCCCTTAGAAATAGACAGGAAATTGAACCATGGATGGAAGTGATTTATTTCAAAGTCCTCTGGTCAAGTAGATGTTTTACTGGAAGAGCCTAAAAATAGATATACAAAAAGTACAAACTAGGAGCATGAACATTAACACATGAAATATGATATTTTGAGAATGGGATTCACATACTTGAAAAATCGTTTTTAATCAATCAATGTTGTATTGCTTAGATATATCGGATTATTTAAAGAATTCTGTACATCCTGATAAAGTGTGATTTGTTCCAAACCTTTCAGGAGAACTCAATACTTGTTTATTGTAGTTGTATATAGTATGAATGGTAGAATTGTAATGGATGTGAAAATTAAAGAAAACTTAATTAAAATTGCTTTATTGAAGATTATTAAAACCATTTAGCAAAGTTTGGAAATTCTTTTCATATCTTAGGACTATTACACCATGTACTGGAGTTTGAAAGAAGGTTGATATTTCTTAAGTTGATATACTGTGGATAACTATTTAGAAAAAACATTTTGCTATGTAAAAACTGCTAACTGGAATTAAACTCCAATGACCATCAAGTTTGATATTTATGGTATACATTTTTATATCGCATGATGTATTGAAGCAAAACCTGGATTCACATGTTTTATAACATTCCCCTAGCAGCAAAATATCCAGTCGTTGCTTTCACTTGTGTCACATCAGTGAAAGAGTTAGGAAATTGAAATCTGATTGGTTTTTAAATTGTGAGGAGGATTTCAAAGACAAGTTTTCATATGCAGAAAGTGAAAATTTCTTATTCAGATCACATTCAATGAAAGTCAAGTTCATGTGTCAGGTTTTAAATAATTTCATACATCAACAATAGGGCTTTTTCACACTATACACTCTACTTAAACCTTTGTCAAATATATATTTTGTCGGTTGTGTAAGTAGGTTTAAGCCAGTTAAACTCTTAATTCTTCTGTTACAGGTGAAGATTTTTTTTTTATATTTTTATATATACAGAGTAAAAGTTCTGTATAACATGATGAACAAAGTTCAGAGGTGACTTTGGATTTTGATTGTTTTTTTTTCTGAAATGTTTATATTTTAGAAAGATTAATTTTTTTTACAGTGGAATTCCATTTTTTTCTGTAAATTATTTTTTTTGAGTTTAGACTCTAGAATGCCTAGTATCATTGTCATGGCTATTTCCCAGATATGTAAAATTTAAATTTCATTTAATCGTATGTACTTATTTTTACGGTCTAGTCTAGTGATTTGGTTTTACAAACACTGTCTCTTTTGTGATACTGGTTTTATATGATTAAAACGTTTGAACAGGTGAAAATAGGACCAAAATAAATATTCCTCTATCTATCAGAAATTATTGTGCCAAGGTGAAAAAAAATGTGACTTTTTTTCCTTTTCTCCTAAAGAAAGTGTTTTTCAGTTAAGATTGTATTGTCATTAACTTTTATATCCTGATCGTGTTGGTTTTAGTTTTAGTGTTTAAGTCTGTATATAACTACTCTGTGATCATACATTCCTCCTCTATATAAATTGTTTCATTACTACATGTTATACATCATAACAGCATATGGATATTAACTAGTATTATGGCACACACTTACAATTTGGAAAACAAACAACAAGGAAAAAATGCAGCTTTGCAGTATCTTGAAACACTATATAAGGTATTTCTTACAATGGTGTTTTAGACAAAACATAATTTTGAGATTTATTACAAAATTCAACAAAAAGTGTTTATTAAGTTTCCAACAGTTGTGATTCCACACGGTAGATATCATTTGGTAGTATCTCAAATTAATTGTAATGTGTGCATAATTATGAAAACCAAAAGTGCAATATATTCTGGTGAAATGTTGAGGTATTGGTTATTTATAGATAGCAAATGCAATTCAGATTTTATAAGTTGTGTATTAGAATTCATTTCCATGGTTCTTTTGTCTTCTAAAGTTTTGCTGTATCGACATATGCATAGAACAAATAGTTGTTTCCCTATCATGAAACTGAATTGTCAATCAGTCTCATTCTATACTGTAAAATGATATATTTTGGTGTGGCTTGTTTTCTTGGGCTTTTCAAAAACTTGCTCTTTAGTAGACACTTGATTTAGTGGATGAAGGTGGCTCAGAAAATTTACTGATACTGATTTCAACAGTTTGTTCACAAGAATCCATGGATTAAGAGTATCCACAAACTGTCTGAAAATAAAACGCCCTCAAAAATTTATGATTTTACAGTTGCTTTTGATACTGTTTATATTTTTATTTTTGTTTGTAGCAATCTTTTTTTAATATTTGGCATACCTGTCTGTTTAGGCTTTGTTTTAAGTTCTTAACTTATGTATACTGTATGTTATATAAATTTATGAGTTATCATAAATTGTGAAAATCTGTAATATAGTTGTAAATCCTATTTAATCCTTTATAAAATGTAAATGATATTTATCTTGAAATAACCTGTACATATTGTACATTTTAGATGTGTCCCTTTCTGTCCCTTGTTCTGTTGGTGTAGCTCAGATCCTATCCTGTTTCCAGTTGGAATCACTTAAATGGATCACTATGCTTCAGAGTTGCTTATCACATAACATTCCAGACACAAGTGCTGGAGGTGTGTGTGTGTGGTGGTGAACGTGTGTGTGTGTATATATATATATATTAGAATTCTACATGTGGGAAGACATTTTTTATGTTTTATAATGAAACAATTTGTTGAAATGTTGCATTCAATTTCTGGTGACTTCAGCCAAAACCTATGACCGAAATATTTTGAAATTGTCACCACTCAATATGCAAAGTGCCAACTTTATTAAAGTCAGCACTTCAGCATTGAAAATAGGATACAAATACATATGTACCCTGATTAACAAAATAAAAAAACTCAAAAAAGTTGAAGCAGTTTTTCATAAACTGTACATGTTGAATGGGAAAATTTAGCACCATGAAATTTTATCACAGAACATATTGTCAGTATGGCTTGGTTTAAAAAGAGTTAAGGTTTATTTTATGTATGATATGAAGTATGTATCAGAGCAAAGGGATGCTACCAGGTAAGACAGCAAAACTTGTGATAAACAATGATGAGATGTATACAATGTGTGTAATGTATCTGTTTGTTGTATGTATGCAGTGTATGAAAATGTGTACAGTGTATGTAACTTGTATGGTAATGTTACAATACATTTTATGATGTTTACATTGTATGAAAAATTACAAAATGTACATAACATGGTAATTTTACAATGTACATGTATGTATGTCATATATAAACATTGTATGGTGATTTATACAATGCAGGAAGATGTACTGAGGGTGTAATACCATGTAATGGTGTTCTATAACACTGTGACATCTGTACAGCTAACATGTGATATTAAGCTATAATCTGTGAAAATGAGGGACTATTTTAATAAACAGTTTAAACCACATACATTTCAGTGAAATTCTCTTTTATAAAGTACCACAGATATATCAGGAAACATTGCAGTAAGGTTTTCAGAACTGGCGGTAATTTCAATAATTAATGGCCATTACCAAGCATTTATACTGTGTATTGCCAGATTAGCCCAGAAATGAGACATATGTCTTCCTAATGATGTTCACCTGAATTTGCTCTCTTTCTCATGTTTGGCGCCATCTCTTCTGCCCCAGGGGGCTAATACTTACCATCTACACAAATTGATTCCTTTTCACCCACAAATGCTTCAGACTGAATTTGGGAAATTCCCAACAATTCCTACAGAAGTAGGATTTCAAAGAATTTGCTCATATTCCCCCATTTGGCCTCACCCCAGGGAGGCCGAGACCTAAACTTTATACGAGATTGATTTCCCTCCACTAAAGAATGCTTCAAACCAAATTTTGACAATATCCATTCACTTCTACTAAAGAAGTAGGATTTTAAAAAAAAAAACTTTGAAGAAGAAATTTTCCCCTTTTGGGCTCCTCCCCTCAGGCCCCTTGGGGCAGAGAACCAATACTTTTATAAACTTGGTTCCCCTGCCCCAATAATACTTAAGACCAAATTTGGTAAAAATTTGTTCAGTTGTTCATGACTAATAGCGATTTTTATCAAAACGTTGACAGACAACGGACGCCGCTCAATGACACAAGCTCACCTTTCCTTCAGACTAGGTGAGCTAAAAATTATCAAATGTGGCTGACTGCAACGCTTCCAGACTTTCTTCCAGGAATCAGCCGGATAATGTATTCTAAAGAAATTCCAATCCTCGTTTCCAACACATATTCATGACATACTCGTGTATGCCTTTCTTTAAAGCCTGAGATGGCAAAATGAAGAATATTTCAACTAGATTTAAGAACTGTTTAGTCTTTTTACATTTTCATTGCTAGACTTCTAGATTCCAACCCATCAGGTCCCTAGCATCACGGCTGGGCATTATAACAACTGCATTACTGGATCTAAATTTGTGTTGAGAGGTGTTATATATTTACTTTTATAATGGCCTATGAGACCCATTTTTTTCACTTTTTGCTACATCAGACCAACGATTTCAATACTTCGTATTGATTAAAATTCTATCAATAATCCTTAATAGTATGTCATAATTAACTATGATTTGATCAACAACTTTAATAGCATTTTATATTAACAAGCATCTCAGTGGCTACACCATTCTCAATACTCCAGGGGTTTCGATCACTTTCGCTCTGTGCATTCCTGGAATATGTCTTGGCAAAATTAAAGGCACGAGCAAAGTAATTTGATTGGTTCCAGGAGAAAAAACTTAACCAATCACCGGCTGATATGCTCCTTTTGAACACTACAAAGGAGCGACACCCACCTTCAAAGCTATTACAATATACCGTTATGTGACCTCGAGATTCGTTTGATGCACCTCAAAGAATCAAACTAGTCTTTTGGTCTTGTCCACAAGATGTCCAACATGGAACTTTCAATTTTGCCGTGACATATTTCAGGGGTGAACAGAGCAAAAGTGTCACCCCTGTAGTATCGAGGATGTGACTAAACATGTACAGTGTTATCTCCAACATCACAGTCTGCTTCTCCCTCCGTGGCGTCATTACATTGATAATACAAAGTGATATTAATCATTTGTATTAATACAGCACAACAAAGCTGATGCAGGTCAAAGTAGATCTCAGTCTAAAGTACAATCTGGGTCATAGCAGAAGTTATTATAATGCTATCCTCAGTCAGATCGTAATGATTCAATTCGCTCCAAGGCAGGATTCAATTCATGAAAAAATGTTCTCGTTTGATGAGATTCCAAATAAGCCCTTTTTGCTCTTTGAGTGTCACCTAGTGTTTGGTAACAGATTCCTAGAAGTGTGTGGACTATCCAGTGTCTGTGTCCTCCTTGTTGGTCATCATACTTGACCATTATCAGGTTATGTAATGCCGCGTCACATCCGGTCCTGTCTTCCAGTTCGTGGAAGCACAAAAAAGACAGAAACACAGCGTAGGGCAGTGAAGGGATGTACAAGCCACGACTGCATTTCGACAGTTCTGGTTCGAAGTGATGGAGGCAAAAATGTCTATCCTTAAAAAAGAGGTTGCATGTAAATATTTTCCTTATCCTGTCCACTAAAGTGTATCCTTGACCACAGAATGCGTGCGCATGCATTTCCTGTTTCTCCGGAGGTATTCGTGTTTCGTCATCAATATCAAACGTCTTTAATAACAATATCCCATTGCAGATCTCTAAAGCTTTTTTGTAATTTCCCGTTTTAAAATGAAAAGTTGCTAAATATAATAACTCTGTGCCAAATGAGGACGCTGGTATCAGCCACTGCCGACACTTCTTCAGACTCTTGTATCTAGTCTTGTTTCCAGTAGATGTTTCAGGGTTTGGATATGATTCTACAGCTACTGTTAAAAGTGTACAAACCGTACTATAGTAAGTGATAAGGTCATCTACTTCTGTTTGTGATTTCAACATTGAAGACATCGGACTAACCAATGAATTTCTGTATAGGAACATCCTCCGGCACCACTTGAGACCATCTAGTATTTCTATGTCCTTGTCATGTTCAATTTTTGCTAGAGTTTGGGGTCTTCCTAGTTCAGCTTGAACTCTGGCATACCTTAGGTATTCCATTATTGATGGATCAAAATATGTTCCAACTGCTAAACTCATCCATTTCAGTTTTTGACAATGATCTAGAATTTGGAGCAACTTTTGTTGATTCTGCCCGTGAACTTTTTTCTCAAACATGTTGTTAGCCTTGAAAAAGTAGTTCGGGCAATGACCCAATCTAACCCAAGATATCAACATATTGAAACAAAACCAGAAACAGTAAAATAGGTTTTTTTCCTGCCAAAACATTGGATGGGTGTTTTCCACAGCGAAAAATGTCAAAGTTTTCATGAAATAGGAACACAGAATGTCCCGGTCACTTGTCATTTTCTCTATCGAATCTTGAATTTGTTTCAGGAAATATTTCAACAAACAGTATACTTGAAATTGTGTGTGATTAAGGGAGTGGACTAATTGTCTCTCTGCTGTTATAAGTGATACCCTCCATTGTAATAAGGTGTCTCCAGAGCAGGTGTCTCCAACTGGAACAAGATGGCAGCCACCGTTAACGATTTTGTCTGTCAGTGATTGTGATGGCCAACCATACAGTCTTGTACGATTTATCCATTCGTTGGCCCCTTCAGGAAAGCTGTTACATCTAAAGCTATATACGTGGTCTGTTGGAAATGGCATTTCGCTCAATATACTACTTGGTCCATGGGATTCTGCTTTCATTCCTGTAGTTTCAGTGAATATCTTGACATTTTGTTCTCTGTAAATGTCACTTGAAACATAGAGTTCACCATCAAAAGAAACAAGAGACTTTGATAACTTTTCAGTGACCATTTCACCGAAATTGCCAAGCTGTAAAGTTGCATAGCCAGATCGACAACCAGCTTCCTTCATATACAGTATTGTTTTGTGTTCACAGTCCCGGGGGATCTCTTGTCCTCGATACAGCACCACAACATTTTTGTCTGTTCGCAATATGTCCAGATCCGTGCCTTGCATGACGATACCTTCGGGTTGACTTCCGCCATATGTTAAATCCTCAAATTCATTGCTAGAATTTCCGATATATTCCTGTATTGGCCATATCCTTCTTTTGATGTCCACCACTTCCGGTGTACCAATAACTTTTCTGTCCAGTAGCCTGGACAACAGGACAGACATCCTTTCATTTTCATCCGTATTGCCCTTAGCTGCCATGGAACTGTAATGAAGTAAAGTTTTTCTTAATGAAAGGGCCAGTCATTCAAACAGAGCATTGCCGATGGGATATGGGTACTAAACGTACTTGGCATAAGCAGGGACGTATAATACTTTACGTCCCTGACATACATTTTTGTAAGTTATTGTGTAATTTACACACTGTTTAGTTCATCGCAACGAATGTAACCAATGTAGAAATATGGTACTATGTTATAAGAAAATAAATAGGTTGGATTACCTTATATCTCTTTTGCATAAATCTGTCTCAATATGTTTGTCAGTTACATCAAAGTTTGTGGCCTCGCCTATCGATGCAACTTGCGTTGTTGCTTCTAAATTTAGATGTGACGTACGTATTATCACTCGACTTCTGGCCTAGTGCGTACATCAGTATGTGCCCCTATTTATATCCACTTTTGTTTGTGAGTGTATATGTTTGTGAGCTTTGTTTTTGTTTTACTTTTTCATTAACGTCATTCTGTCTCACTTAAACATCTAATAGCGTCATCTACTGATTAAGATATTACATACTTCTTTATCTGCACGTTTTCATATTCATTTCAACTCGGTTTTCCTCCCACTAAATCTGACGCCAGAACTATGTAATGCATAGTTATATACACGTATATCCTCAACTATACATGAGGGGTACGGGTGCCGATCGGGATATTGTGAACATAGATTTATATAAGATTTCTGATATAAACCATTATATAGATACACGATTTATATTCTTTACGAATAAATAAAATCTTGTTAATTTGAGAAAGTTCAGACTTTTATTTTAATCTGTACTTTGTGTATATCATTCTTTTCCTTTTTGAACTAAGGCAATCTTTTTACAACAATATACAACACATAAAACAACAATATCTGCGAAGGGAGTGATTTCAATTACAACACCGTCAATACTGCTAGAATTCTATATTGTAATGGACAATGGCTGGCATATATGCTCAATATAATCAGAGACGTATATATTGTGTTATATATGTCTCTGATATAATTATTTTTTTTACCTACATTGTATATAATCATAAAATATTTTAAATTTCAGTTGCCTTCCTTATTTGTTGTTGCCATCAAATTATACAAAGATAGGAGATAAAGCACGGTGGAGACTTCTCGGTCACTGAGCTGTTCAGTCATCAAAGTCCAGGAAAACGTAACGTCCCTGTGTAAACAAATTACATAAATGCAACAGTTTAACATTGGTTGGTCGACAAATCCCTGCACCAAAACAATTTCTAATCAACGCGTCAAATAAATTTAACGCGTCTTTTATTTTAAATTGCGTATCTTTTTTTGAGAGAATTCGTGGCGTCTTTCGTTTTCCATTTTAAGCAGACCTCTGTCCCAGTCACGTGACCTACAGAGTGCGGGAACTTCAAGATAAAATGGCATCCACTGCAGGACGAAAACATCAAGAAAATATCCGAATGGCATCATTTAAAGGGAAAAACTCGACTGAAGATGGCCTGAACAGACTTGTAATACTTTAATTCCTTATATACTGTTTAAATAAGTATCAACAGTCTCGGTAATTTATCATAATCTCCATCTAGTAACATTGTTGACAATGCCACCGATGTCCTGAGTAACTTCTGTCAATGAAATTGCTATAAAATAGCCCATAGACTATAATGATATTTTGACAGAATGTCAAGTTTCTGTGGATTTAGTTCTAATCCTGGATAGGGTCAAATTTCATTTTATCTTGTCGCCTATTTAAAGAGTGTTTTATTTCCTCAAATAAAGGGAAAACAGGTTTATCTTCCCAATTTTGAGAAAATACCCCACATATTCTTCGATGAATATATCTACATATGAACAGGCAGTTATAAAATTCAGGGAGACAAAAATGGCATGTAGAAGATGAGAGTACAGGTTGCCTTACTAGCAAAGCTTATGAGAATTTCCCGTGAGTGGAGCAGTAGAGGGCCTAGCTAGAGGCTGAAGTGTGGCTAGTTTAAACCTCGGCGAGGATGGTATTTTTCATAACTCCTTGAAAATAATACAGATTGATAGCATTGATCACTCCAAAGAGAAGAAACTAGAGAAGAATAAGATGCTTCTTAAGAGATATCGAATCTGGGTTGTAGTTGTCTATGATGCCAAAAATTGTGACAGATAGTAGTGTATATGTTAAGATTACAGGTTATCTTATTAGCTTCTGTTATTAGGAGTTTTGCTTTAGCCAACCGGTAAAGTGTCTGGCTAGAGACTACAGAGTTGCTAGTACGAATCCCAGCTTGGGTAAGGCTTCTTCCACTACTATGTTTTTGTCAAAGATCAAATACAAGCACAGAGTAGGATTTTATTTCTAATGTAACCCAGGTAAATGTTAGCTGCAAATATCCCATTCTGAACTAGAGGAACTTCTCTTTAGTATGATTGCATTTGGTTGATTATAGGATTAGAAAGCTAGAGATAATTTGTTCAATTCTTAGCGGAGACATTGAAATAAAAAATAAAAGACGCAATTCTCTTTTATGGTACTAAAACCAACAGTACTAGTACCTAAAGGACTCGCACAAGTAAATCACTACATGTTACTACTGAGCATTTATGCCAATAGCATTGAATTCAACACTAGTAACAACTCTCTAAATTCATAGAAATTTTTGTAGGATTTCTTTCTGGCAAGTCCTGAGCACCATTTCCAAAATTGTGATGTGTCCAGTTACAAAAAGAATAGTGAGTTCTCAAAATATCAGTGGATCTCAAAGGAAAAGCATTTCAATATTTGGCTTTAAAAAGTTACTGATAGAAACATATCTGTCAAAGGCAACAACTGGCATTACTATAGGTTTAATGGCACCTCAGACTCGTTGCCTTCAGAATTTAGCAACTGCAAGGTTCCTGACATTTTACACCTGTCTAAATTTGACCCACAGATATTGAAACGTGTTAAAACTATACATTTTTAGAAGGCCAACTAAATGCAGATAATTTATATCCCCCAATCTGGAGGGCATAATTTTTTAACAAATTTCAATTAAAGAAGAAATTTGCTCTAACTAGATAAACATAATCCCAGTCATTCATTGGCTGATTAGTGACGTTAGTCCTAAAGTATACATAAACTAGGGAACCAAGAGAGTGATTTTTTTTTATTATTGTCCCATTTCTGCTGAAACTGCAATATTTTTAGGAGGGGTTTATTAAGAACTGTTTACAGGAAGTTTTGGTAATGAAAAGACCCAGATCTAGACTCTTAAGGTATTAAATGGGCAGTCTGTTTGTGGGTTCTTTAGTACTTTTAATCATCCTTTTGACTAGTTAATATATATTTTGTAATGTGGTTGAAAATATCTTTTTGCAGGCACCATTGGATGGTAGAAAAACCTTGCAGACACTACAGTATTCAGCTGTGAAAGACCGAAAAAATTTAGGAAAAGATGCTCTCTTGAATGCACAGGTTTGTGAAAAAGAAAGAAAGAAAAAAATTACAGAGAAGTTTAGATTGCTTACTTTTAGTAATAGATTTAGTTTTTGGATTGAATATTAAAAACCCTTAAGGCAGTTAAAGTTGTACTTGAAAAAATTGTATTGGGTTTGGCCCACTTGATGAGGGTGCTCATCCTATCTTTGTTATTTTTCAAGGAGAAATGAGATTTCCTCTCAGATTGTAAGTCTCAAATGTCTGACATGCTAAGTGCTCTCAGTCAAAGATTACATGTATTAATCAAAGTTTCCACATCAGTTGTTACTGCCACACACCATGGATGACACATGGGCAACCACATAAAATTGATAAACAGAATGTTGACATTTTCGCGGAAAAAAAAAAGTAAGCTGAAAATATTTCGACACCATGTAGTGATTCATTGATAATCTGTTAAGGGATCATAGCAGTAAGACTAAAGTTGTTGGTCACAACACATGGTTCTCTTCAACCCTTTACTCCACCACAAAAAATCTTCGAAAGTAAACAATTGAAATTACACACACATGTGTTGTCCAGAAAAATTAGTAAAATGTTTTTGTCTGTCATAAAGCTAAGATTTTTTTCATTTCAGAAAGAGAAATGTGGAAAGGACACCATCCAGATTTACGTTGATCCTGAAACTCCAGCAACCAAGGACAAGACTTATGATGACAAAGGAGTTCAGACTGAAAAGAAATCCAAATTGGTCGATGATATTGACCAGGAGGCTTATGATTTAATGGTTAATGGTAGGAAGTCCCTCGTTTTGTTGAGAAAATACATATTTAAGTGTTTATGTGTATTATCAAATGTGGTTGCCTAGAAGTAAGTCATAATCTTATTTTCAAATTGTCTAGGACTCTTGACATGTCTGTGAAAAAGTAGCAATTTTTCAAGACCACACATTGATATCAGTGATATCTAAAGTCATACAGACTGTGTTCCATTAATGATACCAGATATCAATGTGAACACTTGCTGTCCACTAAGGATGTCACTACAGAAAATGAAAGACTGCACATATTCTTGTCAAGTTTAATCCTGAGGACTTGGATCTTGTAAACTTTCATATAATCAACATAGATAAAATTGAAGCATCCAATGTATCAAGGGAATACATATACGATAATTATAACACAAAACATTTTGATGAATCACCATTATCAGGGATAGCATACTTTCTTTTTTCAGAGGAAATTCCAGAGAATTACTGGCGAGATTTAGCTGAACGTAGGAGAGAAGCATTGGATGAATCATTGAATGAAAATGAACAGGTATTTTTTTGCTATTTATTTGGTTTATAGACTTTCATTTTAATGTATTTTCTTGGGATTTAAATCTTGGAAATTCTGACAGTCAAATTTATCACTTAGTAGATGTTTTCTTGAAGGCAGTTTCATTCAAATTTGTAGTTAGAAGAGTTACTTTATAACTATGAAGCTGCTTTCCAGAATGACATTTGACAATATTCAACAATATTTCTGGAGTTTTTTTTCTTTTTAGCAGTTTAGTATTGTCCAGAGCTTTCCTCTCTCAATTCTCAACATTCTCTTTAAACAGACAAAACAGTTACGTTTTGTGCACTTAACCAAACCATAAGTCAAAGGTTTTGGTTCAAAAAAGTTTGTAAAGTTTGTGATGCATTCCTTGATGGTGATAAGTTGGTAATATTTCAAGTAAAATTTCTGTAAAAAAGAGACATTAGTGACACATTTTTAACTTTACAGTTCCAGGTTGAAGGTTTTGGTTTAAAGAATAATTTTGACATGTTTTGAACTAAAGCTAAATATTCCACCAAAGTTTCACACAAGATATTTTTAGTTTTGGTAATGAGTTATTTAGCTGCTCAGTTTGTCAATAGTTTTTATATTATTATGACCTGTTATTTTTCCCCAATGTTAGAATACTTATATTTAAGATTATGAGAAGTGTTTTTCTTGTTTTACTGTGACAAACTTGTTCCACAAGTTATTACACAACATGTTCTTGTCACTTAAAAATGTGTTTATCCTTTAATTTATCAGCTACACAGCGAGATTGAGGAACTTAGGAATGAAAATGAAAAATTGACAAAGATGGCAAGCCAAGCAGAATATTTTGCTGATGTAATACAAGTAAGTGATTGGATTTTATGTTTCGTGTTTTGAAATTGATGAAAGGTATTGTGATCATATTAAGTGAAAGAGAAAGTGCTTTCTCATAGACTTATAAATAATGAGATTTTTTACTTTTACGTATCAAAAATGGAGGCATGGGTTGGGGGAGAAATTTGTCAATAAAGCATAAGATTTCACGCCCTCAGAAGATCTGAGGTGTGTGGTTCAATGAACCTACCAAGGACATTTGCATTATGTAGCATGTGGCAGACCTCCAACATGTTATTCAGTAAAGAAGCCATCAGCTTCTACACAAGGGTCAAATATGGAAGAGCTTTATTAAAACTTTTTGAAACAATCTTATGAAGATGTTTTCTATTAATTGCATTGCTTTGCATCTTCTTGCTTTCACTTGTCATGGACATTTTATGACAAATAAATGAAACACATTCTTTCATTAACAGGAATTGGTTGGTGTTAGTGAAGAAAAGGAGACAAAAGAGAGTGAAGAAAAATCTGAAGACCATGAAGAGGAGCCAGTTACCTGTGATAGAGTGTGTGATGATAGTGAAGATAGTATCTCAAAATCAGAGTGTGACAAGGAGGAAGATGAATGTTCAGAAAACAGCAAAGGTGAATGCCAGTCAAACAAAGAGGAGGAATCATCCTGATTAATGCTCTACCTCTGCAATGTCGTGAAATTTTTACAAATCTGAGAATTGGTTACTTGAGATCTAGACTGATGTTATAATTGTTGTCAAAAATCTAGATTTTAAACAGTTTTATTAAACATTATTGTTAAATCAGGTAGCTGTGAATTTGAATTTTAAAAAAAAATTGTCAGAAGTATTCAGATATTGCTTTTGAATTTCAAGATTTTTTTTGTTCAAAAATATATAATGTATTTCTTTGTATTTAAAGTGTATCTCATGTTTGGATCTCACTGCAATCAAGTTGTTCTTTTGTCATCGTCAATCCATGAACAATTTTTGTTTTGCTGTTTCTGGAGAAGCCCTGTATAGATCATTCTTAAATTTCTTATGTAGGTTCCACATGGTCTCTGTTTTTTGTTTAATTTGATGGTTTGTTTTAGCTATTTGAAGGGAGTTTCAAAATTACATATAATGAAGAGGAGAAAAAAAATCCGAAAAGAAGGCAAAAATCAATCTTTTTAGAGCAAATAAATCAATCAAAGATGTACTGGATTTTTTAGTTTCACATGGTTCAATCAATATTATAGTTGCTTATTAGTGTTTTTGTGGATATATCCAACAATAGAGACAAGTATGATTTTATAGTAAACATTTTAGTTGAGAAATTCTCTTCTTTCAAAGTTGGTTTTCAGAAAGTAGTATGCCTATTCACAATTAGTACCGGATTGCAGGAAAAGTTCCTTCATCTATGACTTGAACAAGGTGATAATTGTGTAATTGCATTTCATCAGATATACAAACAAATGTAGTTTTTCTTGTTTCATCATCCAAAGACCATTGTTTGACATCAGTTGTGCCAGTACAAATTTATATTCTTTTTGTGAATATACTTGTCTGATGTGTTAATCTACCTTGTACATTTTGATATTTCTTAGTTGGAACTTTTTTCTGAAAACTTTGTTCTTTACCATCAATATTCACTTTCTTCAGGGTTTTTTTCAAACTTTTATTAATCTTTTCAATTTTACTTTCTTTATTTTCTTATTTACTGAAATTAGACATTTTGTGTTCAACTTATTGGAAAAATGTTGCATTACAAAATTTGGCTTCTGATTACTTAATTAGCCATACAAAATGTACTTTATCATTTGTATCAAGGTGTATCTTTTTCTGTATATTTTTAATATAAAAGCTTTGGTAAAAAATACACTAACAAATAATAGATGGTTGTTACAGAAGATATTGTGTCCTTGTAAATGTGTAAAATATTTTGTGAATTCTTACTGTACATATGAAATGGGCCCTAGTATAGGAGTGATGAAACTGATAAAATTCCGTACTTAATCCAAGTTCTATGTTTGTTTGCATGATTTCACAAAGTTGAGATCTTGAATAACTTTCAGGGAAACTGTCTTTCTGTTTTTTATTTAAACAGTATTGTAGATAACTGCAATTGTGTATTGTATTCTGTGATTTTCAGTTTATAAAATAGGATGTTTATATTGGAGTGTGGAAAGTGTGAATACAGCAAGTTTTTGGAGAATTTTTCAGAGACCTTTAGATAAGTAATCTTTATGTCCTGCAATAAAAGTAAAACCTTGGGATGCTACATTGTTCAACATTGTTGGTGTGATAAATGAATATTTGTTCACAACAAACATGTTCTTTGACGTGATAGGCAAACATGGGACAGATGTTTATTTCTAAGGTAAAAGCAACAAATACTCAAATGTTTTTTTAATAATGAAATCAAAGTAAGTATTTTTTGTAAGGATTCAACATCACAGGAAGCAATAGTTATACAGGTATATCAAATCAGGTTTTTGGGGTATATGGTGATCATCAGTATGTGAAATGAACTCAAAACTTTCAAATGTTGTCTTTATTTCATCTTTGAAAATAATAAAATTAAGCCAATTTCAAATATGATTATAAGGCAATGTGAAAGAAGTGAACCATCAAAACAATAGATATATGAAATATTGTGTATTTTAATCCTCCCAGAGGTTGGAGTTTAGGCAGAAGAGATTATTCAGTAGGAAGTACCAGACTTGTATCCATGTCTACTGATGATGCAAGGTGTAAGTGGATTGTGCAAGAGTCATTTTTATTCTGTTTTTAATCCTTGTCAGTCTTTGATAATTTTGTAAAACTATTTAGATAATGTTGATATTTTTTAAAGAAAAATAAATAAAATTTGTTGATTTTTTCATGCAATGTTTTCTTTTTGCTTTTTTGGCTGGTTCTAATAAACTAGCTGATGTCTTGTTTATGAAATTCTGACTTGGATGGTATATGAGGTGGGCATATTGTTCCACCCTGTGAGGAGGATTTATCAACGCAAATATTGACAAGACAAGTTGTCATTGATTCATGGAGCTTGGTTAATTCAGTATTTCAAATTAAATAGATATCCTATTTCTTAATAAGTTATCTTACTAAAGTTCACGAGATTCACAAAAACTTATATTTCATTTACTAAATAAGATAGAAAGGAAATTTAGATAAGATTTAAAGAATTGGATTTAGTAACTAAGAAACATTAAGTAAACAAGACTAAAAAGATTTCAGAAGTTATTAAATAACAAGTAGATCTAGATTAATTTTATTTAACAAATAGCACGTAATTTAGTTAAACTTCATACTACTTACTAAATAGGGTATCTTATATAGAAAATCTGATATCTAGTTTATTAAATTATATATGTTTGATTAATCTTATATCTTGTATATTTTATTAAGTACAATATCAACATTGCTCCATGAATAAATTACGACTTGGCTTGCCATACACAAGTTGTTACAGTTTTAAAAGATCTATGTGCAATGGTATGCTTATACGTGTAAATTTGAATTTCTGTTCATGTGCCTGAGTAACTTGTAATTAATGAAATAGCGTTACCACAAGCATGGCAATATCACAAAAACTAGAAGGAAATACCAATATGTTTATAAAATCTTAATTCAAACACCAAATTGACGAACCAAGGGCAATAAAAAACAAATTACTGTGACCCTTTGGAAAGTTCCGGAATAGTAAGCATCGTCTGCTTCAGGAAGATGCCGTCGTGTAAATCTTGGCCCATTGATTAAGTAATGTCGCGCTCTCAAATGAGAAAGTCACTGTAGCGTACTTGGTTCGGAGGGACATTTCAAGAAGGTATCTTGTAAATAATCGAGCGTCCTTACACTGAATTTTCAATGCACGTACCTGGTGTTTTTGAGATAAATTTTGCCGAAGCGTTGCACACTTGAAGCAAAAGCTTTGATTGACATCAGCACGTAATCATACAAGTCATGATGAAGTTGCATACTAAGCCCAGTGTATGCTGAATGTTGTAGCATTCATTTGTGATACAGTGTACCATTCACGTTACACCAATATCTATAAGAATATTTGTAAATATTATGTTTTTTTACAGAGAGGGGACAATAACAGTTTCAATACGTGTATTTTCAAATTTCCCTTTCAGTTTTAAACCAATATTTCGATGATATAAATAAGATACAGAATGCACTTGAATATTTCACACTGTCAACGTAATAAGTGTAATATAGGACAAGAACACTAGTTCAAACAAGAAAAATCTTTTCATACCAATGGCTTCAATTTCTCAACAATAATAATTAATTTCAAAGCTCGTTTTACATTTCGCATAGATGATCGTTTATCAACATTTCCTTTGTGAGATCGCCACTACAGTAAATTGCGTTATGACTGAGAGGGAATTAATGGGCTATTAATGGACTCGTGCCCACGTACACGACAATGGAGACTATAACAATAAAACCACCAGATATACTTCCGAGCCAAGAACAAAATTTCTCATTGAGATAATAGAATCGTCTCTGTAGTCTTCATCAACCTGCCGCTCTTTCAGCTAAGGACCTCTCACACAGAGATCGTGATAATGAGATTATAAACCGTCCTTGAACTTGAGTCAATTACTACATGCAGCCACCATATGTTGGGCAAGTAGTAAAGTACTACCTAGAAATGGAAAATTCGCGCTTGGGAAATCAAAACATAAAACTCGTCAACGTTTCAATCTTTAAAGAAAAGGGCTTCGATTATAAAAAAAATCGACATTACGAAATGTTTCTTGATTGTTTGCAGCAAATCTTGGTTATGTAGAGAAAAAACCTGTCACCAATGAAGCTCTCATTTGATATTAATAAAATTCATATTTTGTGTATTTCATTTTACTGAACTTGCAAGAGATCCACCATATTGGAAATTACATAGTTCGCAATGTCTAGTTGTTTGTCATTTTTATCACAAGATCTCTCTTGAATAAACAAATGATTGACGCACTTTACAGTCCTTATTTCAATAATACAACGAGACATGTGGCCGTGGAAAACCAATATCCCATTTACGTCAGATGATATTTGCAATTTTGAATAATTTCCTTTCAAGTGTTCAATTCGTAGCCAGATATTTACAAGATAATAAAACTCTTTAAATACTTAGTCTAAGGTAAATTTGAGCAATATACGTCATGCATTCCTTCCTTTTAATTTGCCGATACCTAGCTATAGGCCATGCTATCGTAAGCAAATATTGATCGTGATTTCTGACCGAGCACAATTCTGCAATCGTTTTCCCTAAATACCGTAAATACTTTGATAAACGTCTTCCAGATATGGCTTTTTTGTTAACCCTCGTGACTACGGACCATGATTTTTCATAAATATTTTAAATCATCCGAAACTCTGCTAAAATAGAGAAGTCTTTCCTAAACTTAAATTCAAATCATGGGAAAAATTAGCGATATCTTTTGCTCTTGTGATTTACTTGGTTCTGGAAGAGAAGCAATTGAGAGAAATGCATACTTTTCTAGAAATAGGATATAAGCATACTTATTAAATTGGACTTAATACCAATTTTAAACTTTATCTAAAGCAAGTGAAAGATTTGGAGGAATACAAAGCATCCAGCAGTGATCACAATGAGTGGTATTGATTGTGATATGTTTACTGTGAAACCTGACTTAACCGACGTCATTACCCGTACCTAACAAAACCATTTAACGTCTTTATGTCCGACACGATTTCCACTCAACGTCAATTATGATACTGTGCAGCGAAGCCTGACTCGAGCTTCACCTAGCTAGATCAAAATGTTATTGATTGCGCAGTTTTTTCTTCGTTTTAATTTCGTTCATTTATTCTAGGTGTAACAATATGCTTTTGATCCCGGATCGATTTATCGATATGCTTTTGATCCGATCAATTTACGAGCATCCAATTTGATGAAAGTAAATCAAAGTTAAATCAAGTAAAAAAAATTACCGCATTGATAAGACCATAAGTATTTTACATTTATGTCATTTTAGTGTCACAAAATGGTATATACATAGATCTAGATCTAGATGTGTGTGTATCTTCAATTCATGAATTTATTTATTTATTTATTTAGTTTTTTACTTATATAGTTATTTTAGCAATAAATGCCTTTGACGTTATCCGCATCACATACGCTCTTTGTTATAATTCCCCTTCAACGAAACAAACAGGAAAAAACTTTCCATCAATCTGTATGGAAAGCGCCGTGGTTGCGATCTCTCAATTGTGACTTTTCCATTTCTACATAGAAACATCCTGCCTGCTTCCCCAACCTATGGTGTTAAAATGTCATAGACGATTCGACATTCAATGCATTGCTCCAAATATCACTATCTTTGTGCAAGATGTTGTCAGAAGATGTAAACTCACAACGTATGGTTTCAAGAACTTGATGAAGATTATGCGGGGAAGTTTTGTAGCCAACTATTAATGATCTCATTGGCATTGGGAAAACTCCATTTCATATTTCAATACAAAGTTGGATGACTTCGATGCACGTTAGTATTCTCATACTGATCCTTGCGGTTCACAGTTGGGAGCGTGGCATTATAATATGGTAAAGATGAAGGAGAAGACGCTTTACTCTTCAGGAACACCATGTGAAGTAAATCTCTTCTTGGTTTTATTGTGACCATTGAACTTGTATAAGTGAATATTATTCAAACTTTATCTTATTTTTTTATAAATGCCCTTGAAAATTGTGGCTATGTGAGAATGTTATAAATCAATATTCAGTATTTGTCTTTGTCATTTTCTTTGGAATCTTTTTTTCTCTCATAATTATAGTCTCGATCTCGATGTTTTCTCTCATTACCAAGTTCCATATACCACTTTTGTACCAGGTTTAGTTTGCTAGAATAAAAACTTACATTCTGTTGCTGGCGCTCGTTATCTGTTTCAATTTGACCCCGCGACCCGGGACTAGGGGAAATCCTCACCACGTCACAATGACGTCAGCAGATCAGCACAATGTGTGTACATGGCGAGCATGCCTCGATAAATCACTCCTAGCTTCAAACTAACCACAAGCTTTCTGGAAATGGAACTGTTGCTCAAATAGCATATCGATTAGCAGGTAAATTATATGTGTTGAATGTATAAATATGGCAGAATTGTTGCCAAAATTGCTACAACTATTACCAAAATGGTGTCAATATGGTGTTTTACAGTAGCCTATTATTTTGTGACGAGCCTTTTCGACTGATGGTCATCTGTTACAATACCGGCCATTCGATCCAGTGGAAACCAAGGATGCAATTGTATGTGTGTGAGAAATGGTACATGTATTTATGTGTGCTTATTTATGTTCAAAGATTGCCTTGTGCCTCAGAAAAAGGCGTGTCATTTAGACTAGATGTAAACCTGCTGAACGTTTTTTTTGTACACACATGCAAACTAAACACTTGCACACACGTACCGTGGATATAAGCGTATTGTATACAGCTGATATATCGATACAAGTATCTAAGCTATCGTTGAATAACGGCTCTCTAAGTTTACGTATATTTAGTTTGAATATTAAATCCACGGGGAGAAATATTTGTCTTCGATGACTCGCTAAGGAAAGAGCAAGGGGATTAATTGTAACAGTCTTGCACTGCACAGCAGGTAACATAGTGTCATTCAAAATCACCGGAACGATTTCTAAAACATATGTCTAAAGTACAATGTGGTCAGTATAATGATGTCCACAGTGCCATTCATATTCTTGACATGCTTTGCCTTACTAGTTAACTGTGCTAACCCTTCTCAACAGACTACTGAATAATGATTTGAAAAGAAGTAGGAGCCTAGTGTATCCCAGAAGATGAGGTTGATATAAATTAGTTTTATTGTTTCTTCTTTTGATTTGAATCTCACATCATTCATATTAAAAGAAGAAGTAAGATTTAGTAATGTGAATTAAATCAGGGATCCCTTTACATATAGCATGTATGGAAACTATTTTTTGTATTTTAAAACTAACTCCAGCTGATGCAGTATACTCACTAAAGTTTAAGAACAGGTGGTTGATTTTAGAGAATAGCAAGTTGACATATACTCTGCAATATAAAGCTAACTTCTGTATAGTGTACATATGTATTTATGTATTGGCTGAAAAACTGGTTTAAAGCTGATGAATATTGTCAAAGTTAGGGTATATGTTTATACAGTATTATAAAGCTTGCAGAATTGTAAGTTTCTTATCGATTGCAAAGATGAAATCTGCTTTAGAGGGATTGAATGGCAATGTCTGGTTTATTTAAGATTTTGATACATGTAACCTTTCTATTGTGTGTTGGACCACAGACATTGCAAAAAAAAACAGATGCCTTTTTTCTCCTTTTTCTTTTCTTTCAGCTTTCCCCTAAGAATCTTTTCTAGAGGTTGCTAATTTTACCCCTAATATGAAAAGAACATCTTTATGACCCAACATGAGAATTATACAAGTTGTTATGTTACATATGTTCAAAAAGTAAAGTTTATTTTTCTCCCAAACTTTTCATTACTGGTAAGTCTTGAAACTTGACATGTTTGTTCATCTTGGGTACTGCTGTGTTACTAGTAGGTACATGTAACTTGGTTTGTCATATCATTTACTTCAGTTTGACTAAGCATTTGGGTTAGACTTGATTTTTGTTTGTTTCTGAGGAACTGTACAGTAGCCATTCTTGACACTTCACATGTGTATTTGTATTGAATTAGCAGTACAAATAAACTTCTGTATAATTTGTAGGAACTGTGACCTATATTTCATCTCAGTTTGATACAACATTCACTTTGGTTAAATTAAGGATTAGACTTTTATTGGTAATTGCCAGAGTTTTTAGATTGCTCCAATACTTTTTAAATTCATTATCCTGAACATGTGTGCACTGTGCTGGCGTGATATTGTGAAAACAATACCATGATCTCAAATGATGTGTTTAGATATTATGAGAGTATTTCACATTAAGATTTGTACCAAGTATTGTGTGGGGGCATGTTGCATTGTTCACAAATATTTTCCAGATCTTTATTTAGTGTCGTTGCCCACACCAAATGTGTGCTGTAGAAAATCAGGATGCCTTGCTTGAGGTAAGGAACCTGGTTTGTGGTTGTCATATGGGCACTTGCATGCTACCAGACATGACTAGCTTTAGCTAGTGAGAATTTTCCTTTTGATTGCTTTATAGTGGTGGAGGTCCACAGAGAGAGCTAGAGGCCACTTGTTTGAAGTTTCAATGTATCTGCTGGGTAAGAAAGTGTTTATTACTCCTATTTATTACAAAAGAATTACATTCTGGTTTGTTAAATGTTGTTGAACAATGTAAATACATTAATTTTGGTCTGTTCAACTTGCAGCCTCAACAAGACATAATTTGCCAAATGAAAAATTAATGTAATTTTCTGTTTTTCTGCCTGCACTTCACTATGACTAGCATCTTTTCATTTTTAAGTAGATCTTGACCTTTTCCCATACTTTCTTTAAGATTGTCTGAATTATGTGTCAGCTTTTAACTTTCAACTGGATGTTGTTGCTGTCATGTTTGCTTTCCCTTCATGAATGTATTTAAAAAAGTCTTGTTTATTTACTTCTAGATATTCTGATTTTAACAAACAAGAAACTAATTTTCTGTTAGAATTTATCAGTAAAAACTCATTGCAAACATCTGATAATAAAAATCACTGTTCTCAGATATAAAGGTTGAACTATGAAATTGGTGAATCATATCAATATATTTGGCAAAGATAACCAAAGATAGCAGTGGAGGTTTAATACCATACCAAGTCATTCTCAAAACTCTTATTGATCAGTGAACTATTGATTATTATGGGTTGGGCAAGTCTCTATTGCTTATTATACACTTAAATGCAGCTTGTCTCTTGAGAATAAAAATTCAAATTTGAAAACTACTTTAATGGAATTATGGTTTTGGATTGATCATTGATTGTTTCTTGATTGTTAATGAAAGACAGTGCATGTTTTAGCTCTGTCATTCCAATATGAGCAAAAAGGAGACAGCCAGCTTATTCTTAAAACTACTCTACCAGTATATTCTAGCTGTTGTATATACAGTCACCAAATGTTCCATTTGTCTTTAAGCCCATTCAATCCTGGAACCATGGGGCATTGGCTTCAGCCTTTTTCCCAGGTTGAGAATGACAGTTACAATTTCGTAAGTTAAATGTAGGTTTGCTGGTGGTCAGACATTTTATTATTAGGTCATCTGACTGGAAGGGTCAGGATTGCCTATAGCCGTTTTGTTTTGCCCGTTGTCATACGCTGTATGCTGCCTGCAATCCGTAAACTTTTCCTTCAAATGACTCCTCAGTAACCAGATGGCTCAGGGTACTGATGTTTGGCCATTAGCATGATGGGATAAAGGGCTACAAAGTTTGTTAATATGAATGACCTGACCTGCTTTCAAGGTCAGAGTGGTCAAATATGTTTAAAATCTTTAAACAACTTCTTCTCATTAGTCAAAAAGCCCAGGGTGCTGATATGGGGCCTGTAGCATGCTAAGATGTAGGGCTACTAAGTTTGCCAATATGAATGACTTTGACCCACTTTCAAGGTCTTTTGGTAAAATGTGTTGAAATATTTAAACAACTTTTTCTTAATTACCAAAAGGTCCATGGTATTGAGATTGGGCATGCTGGGATGAAGGGCTTCCAAGTTTGTTAAAATGAATTACCTTGACCCACTCTTAAGGTCACAGGGGTCAAATGTGTTGAAATAAGTAAGAAACTTCATAATAATATTATATATTTGGCATATAGCCTGATTTTTTTAAACAAGTAACATGACTAGAGCAATGGCATTTGTGTAGTGCATGTATGAAGACTATATTTCAAGTTTGCAGAAAATGTCTTTATGATCCAACCAAGGTCTTCTATGTAAGCTGCAGTGTAGTTGAACAATTTATTCAAGGTCTATTTGGTCTCCTTCATATATAGGTCTTTATAGGCAGATGTCCCTTATGGCCCATGAGCTTCTTGTTAAACCTTATCACTTTACCAAGTATGTCATTGACTAAAAAGGCATTTCATGAATTATAAAGTATTGCGCCTTGGAATTTGTGGCTCATGTGAAGTGACATTTTCTGACATGAGTTTTTACAAGCATCCAAACACATTTCAACTTTCTTTTAGGCTCCTCAACAATTTTTGGGGGAACATATAGTTGTTGCTTTGTCTGACCTCTTTACCATCTGTCTTTTCATCCATTTTTTTCATTTCCGGAGCATAACTTTGCTCACAGTTAAGCAAAGATGATGAAACTTGTTGTATATATTGGTCATACTAAGATGATGGGCAGTGTACCAAATTCAGGGCCAGAAATTCCTCAGTTACAGTAGTACTGCCTTTTGTTAAAATTTGTGAGGGGCTGGAACATAACTTTGCTTATGTTCAAACTAGGATAATGAGACTTGGTCTACATATTTATAAGTCATACACAATGTGCCATGTTAACATTGGTCATACCAAGAAAATTGCAGTGTAGGGATGTCAGGGCCCACAACCTCTTAATTACAGAATATTGCCCCTTGTTGAAATTACTTGTCAGGAGCATTACTTGGATTGTATTTACAATTGGATAATGAAACTCGGTGTATATATTGGTCCAGCAGGGTATCAGATTTAGGGACTGCAACCCCATTATTACAGAGTTATTTCCCTTTGTTAAAAATTTCATGTCCAGAGCATAATTTTGCTTACATTTTCACCAGGGTAATGATATTTGGTACAAGTATATATATGTTAATTATACTAAGAAGATGTGTGATGCACAAATTAAGTGTCTGTAACCCCATAATTACAGAATGATTGGCCTTTGTTAAATTTTGTTTTCAGGGAGCGTTCATCAGTTTTACTTATTCTCTTGTACTTCCAACATACAAGAAATGCAGTTATGCATTTTCTGAAATTTTTTCCAGTGTGACTGAATTGTCGCTTAATAGCAAATGTTTAGTTGCATACTTTGTGGAATTATTTGAGTTGCACCTTAGGTACTTCATGTACAATTGTTATTGCTGAAATTAAATGTTGGCAGAGGTCTCTTTCAGAGTGTTACAGATCTATCGTGGTCTCTACAGCAATTCCCAAAAACTTGGATAATTCCTTTAAGAGGAAAACCTGATAACTTGCTGCACTTGAACTGGGAGACATCATACTAACTCATTTCCCATACTTTTTGTATAGTAGCTTAAATATTAGGGGAATATATTGTATCCAGCAATAAGCTTATGCCTGTAAATTGTAATAAGCCCACCACCCTGTTGTTGTTCAATAGAATGACCTACATTTTCTATTTCATTGTTCTGTTATAAGCCCTACCATGTGGTTTTGTTAAGTATGGTTAAGTATAGTTGAAGGACAAAAAGTTATCAAGATTTAATCAAATTTTCTATTGGAATATCATTTGATAATAAAACAATTAATAATTGCATTTACCCCAAAAAGCAAACATTTCATAGGATATTTCCATTATAAATGACCATACCAAATGCATTTTGTCATGTATCAATGACAGAAAATATCAGAATTTGTAAAGAGTTGCCCACTGGCCTTTCTGGTACACAGGCAGTGCTGTGTACAAATAAATACTTGGCTAGGGTATATAGAGTGACAAGTGTTTTTAATCTCACAGATTAGCCAGTGTATATGTTTTATAGTTGATATTTTTTTTAAATGTTTATTTTTACTGGTTTTAATAGGTGAAACAATTTTCACACACAGGTCATTGTGCCAAAACACCTCAAAAGATTTAGTTGATTCAGTTTTAAACTGTATTAAAGCAATACACTGACT